>NW_023233189.1:0-938 GCF_002007445.2 Ailuropoda melanoleuca
AAGAATATTTGGACACACTATACAGATATGCCAAATTCCAATATGAATGTGGAAACTATTCAGGAGCTGCAGAATACCTTTACTTTTTTAGAGTACTGGTTCCAGCAACAGATCGGAATGCTTTGAGTTCACTTTGGGGGAAGCTGGCTTCAGAAATCTTGATGCAGAACTGGGATTCGGCTATGGAGGATCTCACGAGATTAAGAGAAACTATAGATAATAATTCTGTTAGTTCTCCACTGCAGTCTCTTCAGCAAAGAACATGGCTCATTCACTGGTCATTATTTGTGTTTTTTAACCACCCGAAAGGCAGAGACAACATCATTGATCTTTTCTTATACCAGCCTCATTACCTTAATGCAATTCAGACTATGTGCCCACATATCCTTCGATATTTGACGACTGCAGTTATTACAAACAAAGATGGCAGAAAACGAAGGCAAGTCCTTAAAGATTTGGTCAAGGTTATTCAGCAGGAATCTTATACCTACAAAGACCCTATTACAGAGTTTGTGGAATGCTTGTATGTTAATTTTGACTTTGATGGTGCCCAGAAAAAGCTACGAGAATGTGAATCGGTGTTGGTGAATGACTTTTTCTTGGTGGCCTGCCTTGAAGACTTCATTGAAAATGCTCGTCTCTTTATTTTTGAAACATTTTGTCGCATTCATCAGTGCATTAGCATCAGTATGCTGGCTGATAAATTGAACATGACACCAGACGATGCTGAAAGATGGATTGTCAATCTCATCCGAAATGCAAGGCTGGATGCAAAAATAGATTCAAAACTGGGCCACGTAGTGATGGGAAATAATGCAATCTCTCCGTACCAGCAAGTAATTGAGAAGACCAAAAACCTGTCTTTCCGCAGTCAGATGCTGGCTATGAACATTGAGAAGAAAACAATCCAAAACATTAAAGCTGATGCACCACACTGG
>NW_023233190.1:0-938 GCF_002007445.2 Ailuropoda melanoleuca
TTTCTTTCTTTCTTTCTTTCTTTCTTTCTTTCTTTCTTTCTTTCTTTCTTTCTTTCTTTTCTTTCTTTCATCAGAGAGAGAACACAAGCAGGGGGAGTGGCAGGCTCGCTGTTGAGCAAGGGGCCTGATGTCAGATTCGATCCCAAGACCCTGGGATTATGACTTGAGCTGAAGGCAGACACTCAACTGACTGAGTGTCTGCCTTCCAATAGGACATCCAATAGGGCCTTTATTTCTGAAGAATGTGGAAATGATATCTCATTTTAAATAATTCATTAAACAAATATTTTCTGAGTACCTGTTATGTACCAGGCACGAGGCTAGGCTCACAACAGTGAACGATATGAATATGTTTTCTGCCCACACAGGGTCTACATTCTCATGAGAGGGGCACATGAAAAGGCAAGTTAATAGGCATAAAGAAAATAGCAAAAATAATGTTAACTCTTTTTTTTTAAAGATTTATTTATTAGAGAAAATATGAGTGGGAGGAGGGGCAAAGGGACAGGGAGAGAGAAACTCAAGCAGGTGCTGCACTGAGCAGGGAGCCTGACTTGGGGCTTGATCTCATGACCCGAACCAAACCAAGAGTCAGAGGCTTAACAGACTGTGCCACCCAGGTGTCCTGTTGTTAACTTTTAAGAAGGAAATAAACAAGAGCCTTGACATGGGGGATAACAGAGGTTACTTCTTTTGGATAGAAAGGGAAAGGATTTTAAGGACATTGAAGTTGAGGCCTAAAGGTTGAGAAAGAGGTAGCCATGGGAGAGAGGCCACATGAGTGTTACATATAAAGGCCCTGAGAGGATCAGAGGTCAGATTGGCAAAGTGGGGAAAGTTAACATGATGGAAATCCAAATAATGAATTTAAGAATACTTGATATATTCTAATTGATAAGCCAGGATAGGAAAGGACATTAACCTAGAGGCACCTGGCC
>NW_023233191.1:0-5899 GCF_002007445.2 Ailuropoda melanoleuca
TATTTTAAAACTTAGAGCCACAACAATACCACGTTTTTACAACTTATTACCAGATGCCGTCATCCAGGCTGCCAGACTAACATTTCAAAACACAAGGAAAACCTTCAGGAGATAAGAGAATAAACAACGTATGCAATTACGCTACCCAACGAATGCTGGAGCCTTAGAGCTTCTATCAGAATTCTCCAAGGATCTGACCCAAAGCAAGGATCTCTAAAACTCATTACGTACTCCGATTTCCTCTGATTGTGTACCCCTTGAACAGGAGATTCAAGTATTATTCTATTCTATTTCTTGCAGGACACCTAATACGTAGTAGATGCTCAATTAATAAGTGAATCCCATCTCTAGCTTACAGCCACGTGCCTGTGTTGGCTCCTTTGGAGAAGCTGGCCCATAATATAATTTAATTTTGAAGTGCACCTTAGATTTTGTTCCAAGTGAATTCACACTCATCTTGCAGGAGGATCCAAATCCCAGATCTGTCCTCTGAAAGTGAATGATTTAATCTTGAGCCCTATTCTTCTTGTCAATAAAATGGCATCTACGAATGCCTGAGTCTCCATTGAACCGGAAGGCGTCAGTCGGGTAGTNGATCCCAGATCTGTCCTCTGAAAGTGAATGATTTAATCTTTGAGCCCTACTCTTCTTGTCAATAAAATGGCATCTACGAATGCCTGAGTCTCCATTGAACCGGAAGGCGTCAGTCGGGTAGTTGGCGTAGCTCCTAGCACAGAGTCTAGCACAGCAGAGGTGGGGCTCATCATGGCGTTCCCATTCCCATCTTACAGGGGAAGCAACGGAAAAGTATGCAGGTCAAATGACCTGACTCGGGTCATCTAACTGGAGCAGAACAGGTCTGGAGAGCCAGCCTCTTCTTTCCCCTGGATTGGAATGGACCCTACCTGAGCCAGGACCCCTGCCTCTAAAGCAAACACACGCATACACACAGACATCCTTGCACAGTAAAATGATGCTGGGAGGACTCTCATTTTGACTTTGAACAGTTATAAGTAAGCCTTCAGTTGAGCAAGGATGAATTCTGATGTGTTTTAACCACTGTTAAGAGAGATCAAAATTCCAGTGCCTTGAAAAAAGCGATAACCAATCTCCTAGGTAAATGCCTCACATTTATTATGGAACGTAGCTCCCAGGTGGCTGCATCTGGGTTAAGGACTTTGCAGGCTTGGGCAAGGCAGAGATCCTGCTCTGGTGGCTTGCAATTCGGCTGGGGACATTTTCTTTAGCCATCATCGCCCTTAAAGTGTTTGAATTTCTTGACAGCATCGGACAATTTGGAAATTTCATGTAAATATCTGGATTTCTAGTTGTCCTTGGAAAATGAGAAGACAAAGCAACGGTTGGCCGCAGACTTACTGACAGTCCTCTTCACAGACAGGTGTGTCCCCTCCAGCTTCCCGCAGCGCCCACCAGCTCCCTGCACCCATTTCTGGTTCCTGGAGGCATCTGCACTTCCCATCTCACTTTAGGGTCAGTAACCAGGGCTGAGACTTTGTCCAAGGATCTGAAAAGCAACATAAACATCACTTCTCTTCTAAGTTCCAGCCTGAACCCACTTGTACACACATCCTCTCTGTTCTCCTTGACAGTGATTTCTGCAAATGCTCTGCCTGCTTCCTAGGTAGCTTCGGCCTTTTATGGGCAGCCAGCCCAGTGCTACTCTGTTCCCTAATGCACTTGGCACCGTGCCCCTGCTTCAACCATCTGAAGCACTTTTGTTCTAGGAGTTAACGTCCTCTTCGGTTTCTTATCAGAATGATTAAGCGTCTCGTCAAATGCCTCCATTTCAGTTCATAAGGATTGATGGGACAGCACCGATCAGCTCATTTACATATTAAGGCTGCCCTCTTTCAGGCGGGTCAGTGGATAAGGGGCACAAAGGTCTAGATTTCAACAGTGTCAACAGTTAATCGTTCATGCCAACAGAGGGGAGACAATGGACCTCTTTGCTCAAATTGTGGTAGGTAAGCATTATCGGTGTGGGACGGAGAACAAGACAGACCGTTCTCACCTTTCCAACACTCCAGCGTCATGCCTCTCGGCTACAGGCGTTTATGACAACGGGATAACAGGCAAAGCAGTTTTCTCAAGCCATTTGTAGAAAACTGAGGTTTGACAAAGACTTAAACTATGCAGAAGAGACATTTAGAAATGTCAACTAGCTGAGCATTTTGGGAGTTGTAACTTCAATGAACCCCATGTTAATATGAATTTTCATATGGGCAAAAATCTCATTTCTAAATAGCCCAAATAATGCAAAATTCAGTTTCATCCTCAGAACATGCTCTCATACCACCCGTTGCTTGGAAGATTTTTTTTTTTTTTTAGGTAACAAAGAGGCTTGTAGTCAAGATGGCGTTTATGGAGAATGACACCATGACTTTACTGAAAGACTTAAAAAAGACACGAGTAAGTAAATAATTACACCGTCTTCTGGACAGAAAGATGCAACAGGATAAAAGAAGCCAATGCCTTCCAAATGTTCCCATAAATTTAATATAATTCCACTCGATATCCCAACAGAGTATTCTATGGAATTCAACAAGTCGAGTCTAAGATTCATGATGAGGAACAAGGCTAAGAATGGCTGAGACGGCTATAAATAAGAATAAGACAGGGAGATCTCCCTTTCTGAGTAGTGAGGATTATTATAAAGCCATAATACTTACTGTGGTAATGACACAGGGACAGACAAACAGACCAATGAAACAGAATGCTGGGGCCAGACAGAGACCCGCACATATATGGAAACTTAAAACGTGGTGCAGGTGGAATGGCGAGTCGTGGGCAAAGGAGAAATTCCCCAGCAGCTAGAGCAGCGCCATTTACCTGTCTCCTTCCCTCCCCGACCATATGGTTTCCACATTCCCCAGACCAGCAATAATTACCAACGCTCCCAAGTCCTGGTGAGGGTGTGAACAGGCATGACACTCATGTGGCAGGAGTGTGAGCCGGGAGCACCCCTTTGGATAACATGGGGAGTACCCCCCCCCACACAAAATATTCTGGAGGAGTTGGAAAAATTAAAACCTAACTTTTATTAAAAGAAAATAAAAGAGACCATCTGAATGTCTTCGGAGTAGAAAAACGCTTCTTAAACAAAAGGATAAAAGCGAGAATCGTAAAGGAAAACGATGGTATATTGAAGTACATGAAAACAAGTAACCCCNCGGGGAGTACCCCCCCACACAAAATATTCTGGAGGAGTTGGAAAAATTAAAACCTAACTTTTATTAAAAGAAAATAAAAGAGACCATCTGAATGTCTTCGGAGTAGAAAAACGCTTCTTAAACAAAAGGATAAAAGCGAGAATCGTAAAGGAAAACGATGGTATATTGAAGTACATGAAAACAAGTAACCCCTGAACTACAAAGGACAGAGTGAAGTTGACAGGACAAAAACAAAGTGGAGAAACGGATTTACAACGCAGGCAACTGACAGGGGATTAATGTCAAGAAGTTATTTTAGAAAAGGCTCATAAATCAGAGAGAAAGAAGTGGTGGGGGGAATGAGAATGCATACAGGCTGTGAGCGGGCGATTCACAAGGGGGTTAACACAAATGGCCAGCGAGCATACGCAAAGATGCTAAACGTGCCAGTAATTACAGAAATGCGCATTGAAACTATCTGGAATTGCCACCTCTCCACTCATCGGATAAGCAATAAAGAAACACTCTGCCAAGGACGGGCAAGGCTTGGCGCAGCGTCAGCTCCCACACTCCCGGCAGGGATGCAAACTGGACGCCCCTCTTGGGATGCCACTGGCAATATCCAGCAAAGACGGAAAGAGGCATGGTCCACGACCAGCAATTGCACTGGTAGAGACTGCCTTTGGGGACAGTGCTTGCACGTGTGCATAGTAAAAACCATACGAAAATGTTCATGGTGGCACTCTTCAGAATAGCAGAAAAACAGAATGTAAAAGTCCCAAAATAGGAGCATGGAGAAGGAAATCCTACATTCAATGGAATTTGTGCAGCAGTGAAAATAAATGAATTAGAAAAATAATAACATGCATAAATCTCACAGACATAATATTGAGCAAAAAGAGTAAATTGCATTATGACTCAAGGAGCAGGACACTCCCTAAAATATCGAAACCCTATAAACCAGGGGTGTATGTTATTATGTTTATATACAAATGAATATTAGTATAAAAATCCTGCTTATGATTGGAGAATGCCGAAGTCGGAATTGTGGTTATCTCTGGGATAGGAGGGATGGAAATAGAATCGGGGTGGAGACAAAAGGGGTTTCGACTCTACCTGTAAGATTTTATAAGACACATAAATCTGAAGCAAATACAGCAAAACAAGAATACGTCTCGAAACTGGCTGGGTGGTACACAAACATTTGTTACGTTGAATTCCTTAAAAATTTATTGAAACATTAAAAAATACTAGATAACTAAAAATATTAACTCCACCCCAGATAGCATGATTACAAAATAAACAGCACTTTTTCTTTTTTTTTTCTTTTATTTTTAATTTTTGTAAGGAAACTCCATTCTCCTTTCCACAGTGCCTGAATCAATTTGCATTCACACCAAAGATGTGTGAGGGTTCCTTTTTTCCACATTTATCCCAACTCTTGTTATTTCTTGTGTTTTTCATTGTAGCCATTTTGTAACAGGTATGAAGTGTAATCTCAATGTGTATTTTAAATTTTTTATTATGTTATGTTGCATTTCCCTGATGATTTGTGATGTTAAGCAACTTTTAAGGTGTCTGTTGGCCATCTGTGTATCTTTTTTTTAATAATTTTTTACTATGTTATGTTAGTTACCATACAGTATATCCTTAGTTTTTGATGTAATGTTCTGTGATTCATTATTTGCGTATAACACCCAGTGCTCCATGCAATATGTGCCCTCCTTAATACCCATCACAGGCCTAGCCCAATTCCCCACCCCCCTCCCCTCTGAAGCCCTCAGTTTGTTTCCCAGAGCCCATAGTCTCTCATGGTTCATTCCCCCTTCTGTTTAACCCCCCTTCATTCTTCCACTTTTTAAAACGGCATAAACTTGATCTCAACATCGTGTTATAAATACACAGGGAAATATGGGAAAGTGGTAATTGGACATGGTGAGAGAAAAGGAGATTAAATGACGGCCCTTTACTTTCCAAATTTTCTATAATGCACACCTATTTCTTTAATAACCAGAAACAACAGCTTNGCCCAATTCCCCACCCCCCTCCCCTCTGAAGCCCTCAGTTTGTTTCCCAGAGCCCATAGTCTCTCATGGTTCATTCCCCCTTCTNTTAACCCCCCTTCATTCTTCCACTTTTTAAAACGGCATAAACTTGATCTCAACATCGTGTTATAAATACACAGGGAAATATGGGAAAGTGGTTATTGGACATGGTGAGAGAAAAGGAGATTAAATGACGGCCCTTTACTTTCCAAATTTTCTATAATGCACACCTATTTCTTTAATAACCAGAAACAACAGCTTTAATGTGAACTTCCAACCCATGTCTTAAAGTAATTCAGAAAGACTTCACATCACGGGGAGCAGGCTCAATGACAGGAGGCTCGTGAGTTCCTCGGGCTCCAGAGGACGGCTGGATCACACCAGGATATTTAACCATCATTATTTGTACAATGCGTCTGCGAGTATAATGATAGCTGTCTCCTGTCTCGGGCTCCATGGAAAGCAGATCCTGAAGATGAGCTTGGAACCTGCAGGTTTACTGGTGGAACCCCAGCCGAGGGAAGGAAGGCACGGAAGGCGGACCGCAGAGCAAAGCCGAGGAGTAGCGCACTGGATTGCTGGCCGTGATTTCCCGAGAAAGCACGAGTAGTCGTTCAGACGTGCGGGATGTCTCTGGACAGATGTACAGCCTGCCGGAGGTGGGAAAAGCGATCTGGGATTGGA
>NW_023233192.1:0-9841 GCF_002007445.2 Ailuropoda melanoleuca
TTGGAAGATTGCGTCTATTAGTTGTTCTGACCGATATTTGTGTATTTTGCCCTTTCCTTAAAGTTCAACATCCGTGTTGGAAAATGCGTGTATGTTCATGGGTCACAATGTTAGTTTGATGTTGCCTTCTATCAACACAGACTTGGTTCTCACTAATACTTATATAGAACCTCTCCTTATGCTTTCTCGCACACTTCTGCAAGTACTTCCATCTTCATTACAGAAGATGTGAGTGGGAAAATCTTTTCCAAAGTCTGTTCTTACATGACCATAAGCACGTTCCTTAGGTTTTCATAAACACTTTTAAAATACATCCATCTTCATGAAGACAGATGTGTTTTGGAAGGCTGTCTCTAGATGGTGCTCTCTTTTAGTGTTAAGCGTATGGCACTTCTCTTAAGGTTCAACACAGATTTTTTTTTATTATTATTATATGATGTTAGTCACCATACAGTACATCCCCGGATTCCGATGTAAAGTTCGATGCTTCATTAGTTGCGTATAACACNTATAGAACCTCTCCTTATGCTTTCTCGCACACTTCTGCAAGTACTTCCATCTTCATTACAGAAGATGTGAGTGGGAAAATCTTTTCCAAAGTCTGTTCTTACATGACCATAAGCACGTTCCTTAGGTTTTCATAAACACTTTTAAAATACATCCATCTTCATGAAGACAGATGTGTTTTGGAAGGCTGTCTCTAGATGGTGCTCTCTTTTAGTGTTAAGCGTATGGCACTTCTCTTAAGGTTCAACACAGATTTTTTTTTATTATTATTATATGATGTTAGTCACCATACAGTACATCCCCGGATTCCGATGTAAAGTTCGATGCTTCATTAGTTGCGTATAACACCTAGGGCACCATGCAATACGTGCCCTCCTTACTACCCATCACCAGTCTATCCCATTCCCCCACCCCCTCCCCTCTGAAGTCTTCAGTTTGTTTCTCATAGTCCATAGTCTCTCATGTTTCATTCCCCCTTCCTGATTGCCCCCCCTTTCTTTATTCCTTTCTTCCGCTACTGTTATCCTAGATCTTATGCTCCATAGATGAGAGAAATCATATGATAACTGTCTTTCTCTCCTTGACTTATTTCACTTAGCATTATCTCCTCCAGTGCCGTCCATGTTGCAGCAAATGTTGAGAATTCGTTCTTTCTGATAGCTGAGTAATATTCCATTGTATATATGGACCACAGCTTCTTAATCCAGTCATCTGTTGAAGGGCATCTCGGCTCCTTCCATGATTTGGCTATTGTGGACAATGCAGCTATGTACATCTGGGTGCATATGGCCCTTCTCTTCACTACGTCTGTATCTTTGGGGTAAACACCCAGCAGTGCAATGGCTGGNTTACTACGTCTGTATCTTTGGGGTAAACACCCAGTAGTGCAATGGCTGGGTCATAGGGTAGTTCAATTTTTAACTTTTTAAGGGACCTCCACACTGTTTTCCAGAGTGGCTGTACCAACTTGCATCCCCCACAACAATGTAGGAGGGATCCCCTTTCTCCACATCCTCTCCAACAATTGTTGTTTCTTGCCTTGTCTATCTTTGCCATTCTAACTGGCGTAAGGTGGTATCTCAGTGTGGTTTTGATTTGAATTTCCCTGATGGCTAATGATTTTGAACATTTTTTCATGTGTCTGTTAGCCATTTGTATGTCTTCATTGGAAAAGTGTCTGTTCATATCTTCTGCCCATTTTATGATTTGTTTATTTGTTTCTCGTGTATTGAGTTTGAGAAGTTCTTTGTAGATCTTGGATACCAGTCCTTTATCTGTGGTGTCCTTTGCAAATATATTCTCCCATTCCGTGGGCTGTCTCTTAGTTTTTTTGACTGTTTCCTTGGCTGTGCAGAAGCTCTTTATCCTGATAAAGTCCCCATAAGTTCATTTTATCTTTTGTTTCTCTTGCCATTGGAGATGTGTCGTGAAAAGGTTGCTCTGGCCGATGTCATAGAAGTTGTTGCGTATGTTTTCTTCTAGAATTTTGATGGATTCCTGTCTCACATTGACGTCTTTCATCCATTTGGAGTTTATTTTTGTGTATGGTGTGAGAGAGTGGTCAAGTTTCATTCTTTTGCATGTAGCTGTCCAATTTTCCCAGCACCATTTATTGAAGAGACTGTCTTTTTTCCACCGGATGTTTTTTCCTGCTTTATCAAATATTAGTTGCCCAAAGAGCCGAGGGTCCATTTCAGGGTTCTCTATTCTGTTCCATTGGTCGATGTGTCTGTTTTTGTGCCAGTACCATGCTGTCTTTGTGATCACAGCTTTGTAGTACAGCTCGAAATCCGGCATTGTGATGCCCCCAGCTTTGTTTTTCCTTTTCAACAGTTCCTTGGAGATTCGGGGCCTTTTCTGGTTCCATACAAATTTAAGGACTATTTGTTCCAGTTCTTTGAAAAATGTCCTCGGTATTTTGATCGGGATAGCATTGAAAGTGTAGATTGCTCTGGGTAGTATGGACATTTTAACTATGTTAATTCTTCCAATCCATGAGCATGGAATATTTTTCCATCTTTTTATGTCTTCCTCAATATCTTTCAAAAGTGATCTATAGTTTCTAGCATATAGGTCCTTTACGTCTCTGGTTAAGTTAATTCCAAGGTAACGCATGGTTTTTGGTGTTATTGTAAATGGGATGGATTCCCTAATTTCTCTTTCTTCAGTCTCGTTATTCATGTATAGAAATGCAACTGAATTCTGGATATTGATTTTGTATCCTGCCACATTACTGAATTGCTCTATAACTTCTAATAGTTTGGGAGTGGATTCTTTTGGGTTTTCCATATAGAGTATCATGTCATCTGCAAAGAGAGACAGTTTGACTTCTTCTTTGCCGATTTGGATACCTTTGATCCCTTTTTGTCTTCTGATTGCTGTTGCAAGGACTTCTAGTACTATGTTGAATAATAGTGGCGAGAGTGGGCATCCTTGTCGTGTTCCTGATCTTAAGGGAAAGGCTTCCAGCTTTTCCCCATTGAGAATAATGCTTGCAGTAGGCTTTTCATAGATGGCTTTTATGAGATTGAGAAATGTACCCTCTATTCCTACACTCTGAAGGGTTTTAATCAGGAAAGGATGCTGTATTTTGTCAAATGCTTTTTCTGCATCAATTGAGAGGATCATATGGTTCTTGAGTCTTTTCTTGTTGATATGATGTATCACATTGATTGATTTGCGAGTGTTGAACCATGCTTGCATCCCAGGTATGAATCCCACTTGGTCATGATGGATAATCCTTTTAATGTACTGTTGGATTCTATTAGCAAGGATCTTGTTGAGGAATTTGGCATCCATATTCATTAAGGAAATTGGTCTATAATTCTCCTTCTTGAAGGGGTCTTTGCCTGGTTTGGGGATCAAGGTAATATTAGCCTCATAGAATGAGTTTGGTAGCTTTCTTTCTGTTTCTATTTTTTGAAATAGCTTTAGGAGAATAGGTATTATTTCTTCTTTGAATGTTTGGTAGAATTCCCCAGGAAAACCGTCTGGGCCTGGAGTTTTATTATTTGGAAGGTTGTTTATCACTGACTCAATTTCTTCATAGTTAATTGGCCTATTTAAGAAATCTATTTCTTCCTGTTTCAGTCTTGGTAGTTTATAGGTTTCCAGGAAGGCCTCCATCTCTTCCAGATTGTTTAGTTTTTTGGCATATAGCTGTTGATAAAAGTTTCTAATAATCCTTGCAATTTCAATGGTGCTGGTCGTGACCTCTCCCTTTTCAGTCATAATTTTAATAATCTCAGTCCTTTCTCTTTGTTTTTGGACAAGTTTTGCCAGTGGTCTATCAATTNTCCTTGCTTTTGGATAAGGCTTGCCAGTGGTCTGCCAATTTTATGGATTCTCTCAAAGAACCAGCTTCTAGTCCTGTTGATTTGCTCTACTGTACTTCTCTTTTCTAATTCATTGATTTCTGCTCTAAATTTGGTCAACTGCTTCCTTGTGACTGGGTTAGGACCGTCCCCCTCTTGGTGTTCCAGCTTCTTGACGTGAGAATATAGAAACTGCATTTTCAATTTTTCTATTCTTTTGAGTGAGGCTTGGATGGGTATGTATTTCTCCCTTAGGACTGCCTTTGCAGTATCCCATAGGTTTTGGACCGTTGTGTATTCATTCTCGTTGGTCTCCATAAATTGTTTAATTTGTTTTTTGATTTCCTGGTTTATCGAGTCATTCTTGAGCAGGATGGTTCTTAGCCTCCAAGTGTTTGAGTTTCTTCCAGGTTTTTCCTTGTGGTTGAGTTCCAATTTCAGAGCGTTGTGGTCTGAGAATATGCAGGGGATAATTTCAATCTTTTGGTATTGGTTAAGACCTGTTTTGTGTCCCAGGACATGATCTATTTTTGAGAATGTTCCATGGGCATTAGAATAGAATGAGTATTCTTTGGTTCTGGGGTGTAGTGTTCTATATATATCTATGAGGTCCAACTCGTCGAGTATGGCATTCAAAGCCTTTGATTCTTTGCTTAGTTTTTGCCAGGGTGTTCTGTCTATTTCTGATAGTGGGGTGTTGAGGTCCCCTACTATTACTGTGTTCTTATCTATATGTCTCTTTATTTTGTTTAACAGTTGGCTTGTGTATCTTGCAGCTCCCCTGTTGGGGCCATATATATTTATAATTGTCATATCCACTTGTTGAATACTTCCTTTAAGAATAATATAGTGCCCTTCTGTATCTCTCTCTATGGCCTCTAGTTTAAAATCCAGTCTATCTGATATGAGAATTGCTACTCCAGCTTTCTTTTGAGGTCCATTTGCGTGGAAGATGGTACTCCATCCCCTTACTCTAAGTCTGAATGCATCTTTGGGTTCAAAATGAGTCTCTTGTAGACAGCAAATGGATGGGTCGTATCTTTTTATCCAATCTACAACCTTGTGGTGTTTTATGGGAGAGTTTAAACTGTTAATGTTTACACTTCATACTGAAAGATATGATTTTAATGATGCCATGTGGTCAGTAAAGTCTTTGTTTGAATTGGTTGTGACTTTCCACTCTGTATCACTCTTGGGGCCTTTTTACCTTTATAGAGCCCCCCTTAATATCTCCTGTAGGGCTGGTTTCGTGGTTACGAAATTGGTTAATGATTGGCGATTCTGGAACGTCTTTATTTCTCCATCAATTCTGAATGACAGCCTTGCTGGATAAAGGATCCTTGGCTGCATGTTTTTCTCTGAAAGAGCTTTAAAAATGCCCCCCAAGCCTTTCTCTCCTTCCAGGTCTCTGTAGACAGGTCTGACGTAATTCTGATACCTTTGCCTTGGTACGTGAGAAATTTCTTTGCCCTGACCGCTTTCAATACTGTATCCTTGGATCTAATATTTGTGAATTGCACTATGACGTGACATGGCGTAGGTTTGTCATGGTTGAGCTTGGATGGGGTCCTCTCTTCCTCTTGGACATGAATGCTTGTTTCCCTTGCTAGATTAGGGATGTTTTCAGCTACAATTTGTTCAAATATCTCTTCTAGACCTCTGTTTTTCTCCACCCCTTCAGGGATGCCGAATGATTCTGACATTGGATCCTTTCATAGAGTCAGTAATCTCCCATAATCTACATTCGTGGGCGTGGATTTTTTTAAGACCAGGTTCTATATTCGTTTTTTCTTCTACTAACCCTTCCTCTAATTCGCTAATGCGTTCCCCTGCTTCAGTGACCATGGCCATCAGAGCCTCTAGTTTTGACTGCATTTGGCTCATGGAATTTTTAATTTCTGTTAGATTCGCTCTCATTTCTGCCCTTAGGGATTCTATATTCTCAGCAACATTTTCTCTAATACTTTTTTCAAGTCTACTCATCATCTTGACCATTGTTGCTCTGAATTCCATTTCTGATAATTGGGATACATCCATATGTATTAATTCTGTGGCAGAGGCCACAGACTCATTGTCTTTTCTTTACTGGGGGGGATTTTTCCTTCTCGTCATTCTGATGAGGAGAGATTGTGGGGTTGTCCAGAGCCCAAGTTGTTGACTGGGACCCAGGCTGTGCGCCCTTGTTTTATAGAGATCTTAGGGATGTGGGCTTCTTCTTTAAAGATTTAATTTATTTATTTGAGGGAGAGAGACAGACAGTCAGCAAGAAAGGGAACCCAAGCAGGGAGTGGGATAGGAAGAAGCAGGCTCCCGGTGGAGAAGAACAATGCGGGACTCCTTTCTGGAACGTTGTGATCACACCCTAATCCAAAGACTGGCGCTTAATGACTGTGCCACCCAGGTGCTCCGGGTTGTGGGCTTCTTGATTTTTCAGCCTGCCTTCTGCGGGGGGGGGCCTGCTGGCGTGTACTCAGAAAACCCTGTTTGGGTTGAGTCTCCATGTCCCCTGTGAGGTGGGATGGGGATGGGCACCCTGTGAGCCGGTATTTCCGGGCTTTTGTTCTCTGGCGGCTTTCCCTGGTGGTCTGCTATGCCTCTTCTGAGAGTCAGAGCAGCAGCGGCTGAAATTCATCCTCTGTCTCAGAACAGAGGAATCACGGATCGTTCTCCACTGATATTCTGGCCACTTTAACTCTGTTTCCGTTGGTGCTGCTCAAACCTGCAGCATCCCAGGCTGTGCGCCCCTCACCCGGCATCCCAGCCCTCACTTCCAGGGCCGGCACGTCTCTGTCCTTTGTGTTTCCAACCCTGCCAGCCTCCAGTCGCCAGCCACCCCGCACGGGCTCCTGGAGCTCCCTGTCTCAGTCTGGTGTCTTGTGGGTGCTGACTGTGAGTCCGCCTGCTCCCCCGTGCAGGTGGCCCTCCAGCCGCCAGCCGCCAGCCACCCTGTGCACGCTCCCAGAGCTCCCGGTCTCAGCTTCGTTCCAGTGAGCACACCGGAGCTCCAGAGCTCCGTGAGATGCTTAGTGGCGCACGCTCCCGGCTCACGGACTCAGTCTGCCTTTTCCAGGGTGTGGGTCCCTGGTCCTCCCGCTCCCCGGTGCAGGTGGCCCACCAGCTGCCCCGCGCGCACTCCCAGAGCTCCCGTTCTCAGTCTGCTGTCTCACGGGTGCCGTCTGCGAGTCCGCCTGCTCCCCCATGCAGGTGGCCTGCCAGCCACCAGCCACCCCGCATGCGCTCCCAGAGCTCCCGTTCTGCTGTCTCAAGGGTGTGGGTCCACGGTCCATCAGCTCCCACATGCAGGTGGCTACCGCTTCCCGGCGCCCTGACACAGAGGCTCCCTCCTCCTTCTGTTTATCTTCTGATATCTGTGCGCGGTTTCACGGCTCCCCACTTCATACCTGGATACTCAGCGCTGGAGATGTTCATTTGTAGAGATCCAGATGTATCTTCCTGCGTCTCAGGCTGATTCCATGGATGTTCCTGCTTTTCTGGTACCTATCCAGCTCAACTCAGGGGACCGGCTGAAAAATGGGTCCCCTACTCCTCCACCATCTTAACCCCAATATCTATGGAAATCCTCTTACTGTTCAACACAGATATTTGAAAATCTTCTCTCTTCATGCATCAGGATGTTTAAAGTTCATTCTCTATACAGAGCCTTGGTGCCCAGAGTGGAATGAACAACATTTCTTAAAACGTTCCCTCACCCTCGAGCCAATGCTTCCAGCCTCATGGTTCATTCTCTATACAGAGCCTTGGTGCCCAGAGTGGAATGAACAACATTTCTTAAAACGTTCCCTCACCCTCGAGCCAATGCTTCCAGCCTCATGAGAAAACATGTGAGTTTCTGAGGGTTTTCTACAGAGTTCTCTTGTAATGTTAAGTGTACGATAATCCCCTTCTCTGCCACTTTCCTTATGCTTTCAGCACAACTTTGCAAACTTTTCCATCTTCATGACAGAAGTTGTGGGTTGTAAGATGCTCTCTACCCGGTGCTCTCACCTACTATTAAGTTTATGGCCCTTTCCTTAAGGTTCAACACACAGGGAAGAAAAGCCTGGTTGATTCATGTCAGGAGATGGGTTTGATATCATATTCTATCTACACATATTTGGTTCTCAGATTTAAGTACATGGCACTTTCTTTATGTGCTTGCACACACTCTTGCCATCTTCATGACAGAAGTTATGAGTTGAGACATGGTGTCCATACAGTGTTCTTCTACAGAGTGAAGCAACGCGCTTTATGTGTATGTGTCCATACACACTTTTGCACATGCTTCCGTTTTTGTGACAGAGGACTGTGAGATGCAAGATACTTTCTCTACGGGGCTCTTTCTTAGAATTCTGTATATGGCACTTTCCTTATGTTTTCTTAGACACCTGTGTAAACGGTTTCATCTTCACAACCAAAGACGTGAGTTGAAAGAAGGCTTCGATACGATGTTCTTTCTTAAGGATTGGTTGGTGGCCCTTTCCATATGCTTTCATTCCCGCTCTGAAACATGCTTCCATCACCATGACATATGACGGGAGATGGAAAACCATTTCCAAACACTCCTATTACTGAGAGTTACGTCTGTGGCAGTTTCCTTAGGGTTCAACACACATATTGGGAAACCCTAGTGTCTTCACTGATCAACATTGCCATCTCTCTACACAACATTGTTTTGCTGAATTGACTAATGACACTTTCTTTTCCTTTTCACACAACTTTTTTGAACAACTTTCCTCTTCATGACAGATGTGAGTGAAGAGATGCTTTCTGTGTAGTGTTCTTACATAGTGAAAGGAAGTGCATTATCTTGATGCTAGCAGACGCCATTTTTTAAAATGCTCCCACTTCATGGCACCAGATGTGAGGTACAAGATGCTTTAATATAAAGTGTTCTCTCCTAGTGTAAGTAGGTTACACTTTCTTTATGCATTAGTAGACACTTTGGAAAGACTTGCCATTTTCCTAACAGAGGATGTATTGGAAAATGCATGTATATTCATGGGTCTTGATGTGACTTTGATGTTGCCTTCTATCAACACAGACTTGGTTCTCACAACTACTTAGAGAGGACCTCTCCTTATGCTTTCACGCACACTTCTGCAAGTACTTCCATCTTCATTACAGAAGATGTGAGTTGGAGGATCTTTCCAAAGTGTGTTCTTACATGAGCATACAGCACATTCCTTAGTTTTTCATAGCAATTTGATGTGAGTTGGAGGATCTTTCCAAAGTGTGTTCTTACATGAGCATACAGCACATTCCTTAGTTTTTCATAGCAATTTTGGAGAGTAAATCCATCTTTATGTATGTAGATGTGATTTAGAAGGTTGTCTCTAGATGGTCCTCTTTCTTAGAGTTAAGCATATGGCACTTCTCTTATGATTCAACACAGATATTTTAGAAAGCTTCTCTTTTCATGCATCAGGTTGCTTGAAGTTTCATTCTCTATTCAGAGCCTTGGTGCTCAGAGTTGAGGAAACGGCATTTCTTTACATGCCCTCACCTTTGAGCCAATGCTTCCAGCCTCATGAGAAAAGATGTCAGTTTCAGAGGGTTTGTTATGGCGTTCTCTCATAAAGTTAAGTGTACAATAATTCCCTTATGCTGAGAAACATACTTCTGAGAATGCTTCCAATTTCATGAAAAAAGATGTGCCTTGAAGGAATGATTTGGTACGGTCCTTTCTTGAGGCTTTGTCTCTGCCACTTTCCTTATGCTTTCTGCACAACTTTGCAACTGTTTCCATCTTCATGACAGAAGTTGTGAGTTGTAAGATGCTATCTCCCCAGTGCTCTCAACTACTATTAAGTTTATGGCACTTTCCTTGAAGGTTCAACACACAGGAAAGAAAACCCTGGTTGATCCATTTGTCAGGAGGTGGGTTCAATATTGTTTCCTATCTACACAAATTTGGTTCTCAGAATAAGTAGACAGCACTTTATGTGCTCGCAGACACTCTTGCCAAGGCTTCCATCTTCAGTACAGAAGTTGTGAGTTGAGACATGATATCTAAACAGTGT
>NW_023233193.1:0-938 GCF_002007445.2 Ailuropoda melanoleuca
ACACACACACACACACACACACACACACACACACACAATGGTATGCAAAGAAAAGGCTTGAGAATAAGAAAGCCTGTGTTTTTGTGTCTTCTATACTACCTAATAGCTCTGTGCTCCAGGGCAGAGCACCTCACTGTAAGGTAGATGCCTATTGCCCTCTGGATGCCCTTCCCACCCCTTCTCTAACCCCTTTCTGTCCCAGGTGGCTGAACTTTATGACTGCATCAGTGGCTTCCTAGATTTCTGGTTTCCTCTTGGGTTTTGTAAGGGCAGTTCCCCAGCAGGAGCTTGGAGGGAGAGTCATGGCGAGCTCATAATCTCTTTCTGTGAGGTCACTTTGGGCTGACTTTGTCTTTCAACTGAAGGTCATAACTCCTGTCAAGTAGAGCCACCCTCCCATGACTCCCTCTGCTGTTTCCCTTGCCCTGACCCCCATAGGCCCTCCCCATTTTTAAAATATTTAAGTATATTTAACACATAGTTTTGTAAGAGCCTCGGATAAATGATTTAACAGTTCTGTACATTTCTCAGTGCTCATCAGGATAAGTGTACTCTTAATCTCCTATATCTTACCCATCCTCCCACTCCCCCCGCCCCTGGCAACCAACAGTTTGTTCTCTGTAGTTAAGAGTCTGCTTCTTTGTCTTTTTAAAATTTGTTTATTCATTTGTTTTTATTTCTTAAATTCCACATATGAGTAAAATCATATGGTATGCATCATCCTCTGATTGACTTATTTCGCTTAGCATCTAGTCCCATCTGTGTTGTTGCAAATGACAAGATCCATTCTTTTTTATGGCTGAGTAATATTCTGTTGAGTATATACTTCTGGGGTGCCTCAAGTGAGGTCTGCTCCTCTCCCTTTTCCATGCCTGAGGTGTCCCTCCCAGTTGTGGTTTTGTCTTGCTGGGAGCTTGGTTCCCTTCCAGGGCCCCCCC
>NW_023233194.1:0-938 GCF_002007445.2 Ailuropoda melanoleuca
ACCCAAAACCATAAGATACCTAGGAATAAACCTAACCAAAGAGGTAAAGGATCTGTACTCAGAAAACTATATAACACCCATGAAAGAAATTGAGGAAGAAACAAAGAAATGGAAAAACATTCCATGCTCAGGGGTTGGAAGAACAAATATTGTTAAAATGTCTATGCTACCTAGAGCAATCTACACATTCAATGCAATCCGTATCAAAATACCATCAACTTTTTTCACTGAACTGGAACAAATAATCCTAAAATTTGTATGGAACCAGAAAAGACCCCGAATAGCCAGGGGAATGTTGAAAAACCAAAACTGGTGGCATCACAATTCCAGACTTCAAGCTACATTACAAAGATGTAATCATCAAAACAGTATGATACTGGCACAAAAACAGACATATACATCAATGGAACAGAGTAGAGAACCCAGAAACAGACCCTCAACTCTATGGTCAATAATCTTTGACAAAGCAGGAAAGAATATTCAGTGGAAAAAAGACAGTCTCTTCAACAAGTGGTATTGGGAAAATTGGACAGCCACATGCAGAAAAATGAAACTGGATCTTTTCTTACACCATACACAAAAATAGACTCAAATGAATGAAAGACCTAAATGTGAGACAGGAATCTATCAAAATCCTAGAGGAAAACAGGCAGCAAATCTGTGACCGCAGCTGCAGCAACTTCTTGCTAAACACATCTCCAAAGGCAAGGGTAAGAAAAGCAAAAATGAATTATTGGGACTTCATCGAGATAAAAAGTTTTGCACAGCAAAGGAAACAGTCAACAAAACCAAAAGACAATTGACAGAATGGGAGAAGATATATCTGCAAATGTCTTATCAGATAAAGGGCTAGTATCCAAAATCTAGAAAGAACTTACCAAACTCAACACTCAAAGAACAAATAATCTAATCAAGAAGTGGGCAGAAGACATGAACAG
>NW_023233195.1:0-938 GCF_002007445.2 Ailuropoda melanoleuca
GATCCCATAACACCGGGATCACGCCCTGAGCCGAAGGCAGACGCTCAACCGCTCTGCCACCCAGGCGCCCCCCGACCTGATTTTCTTACCTATAAGTTACTGGATCTTTTTGCTTGCAGGCTCTGAGGATGTCTTTTGTTTTTGTTTTTGTTTGTTTGCTTTGTGGTCTTAAAGTCTAATGGTTTTACTAGGATATGTCTTGGAGACAATTGTCTCATGTCAATTCTCCAAGTTACCCTGTAGTTCTATACGTAGACTGAAATGTTCTTTTATTTCCAGAAAATTATCTTGGGTGATAAATTTAAATACTAGCTCTATTCCAATGTTTTGTTTGCTTCTTCAGAGACCACATTATTCATGGGTTAGACCTTTGTTGTCTGCCTTCCATTTTAGCCACTTTCTCTCAGATCTTTTTAACTTGTTTATCTCATTTTAATCCTCTTGGTTGTTTGTCTACTCTTTTTTGATGTTCCTTATTACATTTCCACTGAAGTTTATTCTCCATTGGGACTTTTAATTTATTCCTAATTTCTCAGATAATGCTTCTTTTTCTTCAGTATCTCTCAATCAATTCATGTTGCATTTCTTCTTGTTTTACAACCATTTCTATTCTTAGTTTTTTTTTTCAAATTTATGATTCAAGGATTTTAAAAAACCTATTTCTATATATTTGCTTTAGGATACTTAATTCAGTTTAAAGAGTTGTGTTAAGTTTTCTTCTGCTTTGTGACTGGGTTTTGGGAGAATTTTTATCAGTTCAAATGCAACCATCAACATGTACGTTTTCTTTTTATGATCGCTTTACAGGAAGTCATCTTGATCTTTCAATTTCTAGCTATTTTGTGGGCCGCGTTCCTAGATAGAGTGCCTTCTTATGCCAGCTTACTAAAGTACAGTTTCTTCACTAGATGATACTGACGGGTGGGGGGGGGGCAGGG
>NW_023233196.1:0-938 GCF_002007445.2 Ailuropoda melanoleuca
TCAAGCTCTTGCTCTCATGTGTACTCTACCCAGCCCAAAATAAATTTTCGAAGAAGTAGGAGTCATGGTCTCTGCTCTTGAGGAAAAAAGTTTACAAACTAGTCAGATTTTCCAATGGGAAAACACGACCATATGGTAGAGATGTTAGAAGCACAAAATTGTGCCAACAGGATAATCAACCATCATTTACACGGCCAGCCATCCCAGAGAACTGGCAAGCAAGGAACATCAGTGTAGCAGCTGTTGCCATGGCCCCAAATCCTATGATAGTGACTGAAAAAGAAACAAAACAAATGAGCAAATAGAAACCCTCTGAGATCTTGAACTTGTAAAATTGAGAGGCAGCATGGTGTAATCAAAGGGAGCAAGGAGTTACCTTAGACCATCTGGATACTGATCTCAACTCTACTCCACAATAGGCTTGTGACCTTGGGCAAGTTACCCAAGCATCTTCTTTTTCCGTATCTCTAAAATGAAGTTGAACCCTTCTAGCTATTCTCTGGGAACTGGCTGAGATCACTTTCAAAATAAGCCAAATATCCTTTCTTTACTAATTTTTTAATATAGAAGATATAATCAAGGATAATTTTAGTATCAAAGAAATGTTTATGTGTATGATTCACTTAACAATATTCAAAAAATATTTACTGCCTACCTACTTTATGCCAGGCTGCTTCATCACTTTATAAATACATATATTTATACCTGCCCATTTATACACATCAGCATACCATATAATTTATATAAATATTGTATATTTATATAAAAATATATAGAGAGAATATATATGGAGAGAATATACTTAACAAAGTACCATAAGAGTTTTATAACTAAGGGGCACCTGGGTGGCACAGCAGTTAAGCATCAGCCTTCGGCTCAGGGCATGATCCTGGCGTTATGGGATCGAGCCCCACATCAGGCTCCTCCGCTATGAGCCT
>NW_023233197.1:0-938 GCF_002007445.2 Ailuropoda melanoleuca
CATTCTCTGTTGTACAACCAACTTACTTCCTAGAAACCCAAGTCAGCCACTGCACATCTGCGGCAGTCTTCTCACTGGTTCATCACTTACTCTCCCTGCTGATGGGAAACCAGGTCGTTTCTAGTGTTTTGCTGTTCTTAGACAGGAAGCCATTCATGTCCTTTGCACGGAACCCTTACGTACAAAAGTTGCTCTAGGTCTCCAGAAGGTTTTCAATAAAATCGTACGTATGCCTTAAAATGAGTAGATGTATTAAAATTCTTCTCTCAGAGGATCCTAAAAATTAATATTGACAGGATAGAATAGAGGAGCATGTTTTTCCTGCCCTCTCTGGCAGCACTACCTGCTATCCTGGGTTGACTCTGCGTATCTGATACGTCAGAAGCACTATTTGTCTTGCTTATTTGCATTTCCTGATTACAGCACACCTGAGCAGACCGAGCTACTTGTTCTCCACGTGACTTTTCACTCTCAGGTTTTGCCCAACAACATCTGTCATCTCTCTGTCTTCTGTTCTTACCGTTTATGGACTTACACCACATGGGTAATATTCACATTTTCATCTTTCCTAAAATCACAAAGTTTTCCAATCTAACACATACGTCTCATTTTATTCACAAAATACTTTGGGATGTCTTAATTCAAGGAGTGCTTTCATATTTATTGTAATTTCTATATTAAACAACTTGAGAAACATGTAATGGGGTCATCTTAAATCACTGACACATTAATACTCCTGCACACAGAGATCACAGCTCTCTAATCCCTGATTTTCCCAGTGATCACAAAGCTAGCCATAAGTCTCCAGGACACACTCTGCTTGGAGCACATTTGAAAGGCAGACAGGCTCTGAGACAAAACCAGAAAAGCAGCCTCATTCTGAAGACAGGCCCTAGAGGGAAGCATCAAGGACTCAGTCCAAAACCAGACCCCTCCCC
>NW_023233198.1:0-938 GCF_002007445.2 Ailuropoda melanoleuca
TTTTTTTTTTTCCCAGGCAAAAGTGGCCCATGGAAGGCTGAGAGGAAAGGCCACTTTTAGGACCTGCTGCCCTGAGCTGATGGCGAGATGTTGTGTGAGGGGGTGTGAAATCTAGGGAACCTCCTTTTGGGCCAGACAGATTTGGTCCGTCTTCTCATCATGATCTGCTAAGTCTGTTATGGCAGCCTGTCTTAACCAAGACTCCGTGAGTGTCTTATAATGAAGGATATTTTGAGATGGGGAGAGGGTAGGGGGCAGAGTAGTCTTGGGACCAGGGAGACACATAATGAAGGGTATTTGCCTCACCCTGAGCATGGGGCCATATCTCCTATTTTGCTTATTCTTTTTTATGATTCTTGTCATCTGAATCAGTGACAGTGACAGCACTAGGGTTATATAACGGATTGCTTTCTTGTTTCACCACGGTTGAGGTGGATAGAATGCAAAGTTCGATGCCACTACATTTTAGCTTTTTGCAAATGTCATTTTTGGGTCTACCATTCCCTTCTAGAATGTGACCAAGATAATATCGCTAGTGTGCTAATAGTGTTCATGCCTAACGTATCTTATGTCATTGGACATTTTTAAACTACAAGTGGGGCTGCAATATGCCAGTTGTGCGTTGTCCAATTTTGGCTGGCACCACTCGTGGAGACGCCCATGGGAATGGCACCCCCTGGAGGTGTGCAAGGTAGGCACTAGCCTTATTTTGCTGGCTCAGAATGGTGACAAGTTTTGTTCAGTGTCATGTGACGAGTAAGTGCTGTTACTGCAACTAGGGCCCAGCTTCTGAATCTAAATCCAGTTTTAATTTTGCTGCATCTCCTGGCTGATCACCACTTGAGAGTAAATGAGTGAATGGAGAAAGACGAAGCCTCGGTCAGAAGCCCATGCAGGGTTGTGATTTGTTCTGAAGGTCCCTGAGTGCTTGCCCTGAC
>NW_023233199.1:0-938 GCF_002007445.2 Ailuropoda melanoleuca
GCTTCTTCCTCTCCCACTCCCCCTGCTTGTGTTCCCTCTCTCCCTGGCTGTCTCTCTCTGTCAAATAAATAGATAAAATCTTTTTTAAAAAATAACCATATATGGTGACCAATGGCAACTAGACTTATTGTGATGATCATTTCATAAACTATGTGTCAAATCACTATGTTGTACATCTGAAAGTAATATAATATCATATGTCAACTATACTTCAATAAAAAAGAGTTAATTAGATTTAATTTTTTTAAAAAAAATGATCTCTCCATGGTCCAATGTTCTCACTTTATTTGCATTACCCTCGGTTACTAGGAGCTCCTGCAACAGAGAAGTAAATAGTGGTGGCAGATTTCCTTTTGAAGTACAACTTCAAGGGGGATACTGTGGATGTCATACACATTTTACCAATCTTTCCCCATTTGACCTATGCAGTCAGTACGCTGGACAACGGATGCCCGAATGAAGGTTGCTTGGACAGCTCATTCCCTGGGAGCTCAGGAGGGGGATCCGCCCATGGTCTTCTGCACAGACAGCTGTAGAAAGTTACTCTTGCATGACATGGGGAGGTTGGGTAAGCCTGGGGAAAATCCTTTATCTCCTACTTTAAAAATCAGCAATCAGTAAAAGGAAAAAAAATTTATTTTTATTTGAACTGGATTGCCTAAGTTGCAAGTGATATGTAAGGATGAATAAGAAAAATGCCAAATTGTGTCTAGAAATCTGTTTGACTTGTATCTTCCCCTCGACATCATATTCAGCCTGATGCTCTCTTAAGATCGACATATTTGATTTTTAAGTGGCATATAGTAGAAAATATGAGGTTTTTATTTGGAGCTCAGATCACAGAGGCCACTTGACTGATGGGTTCAAGATTCTTACTGAGGCTTTGACACTCTTGAGGCAGCTGCCCTGAATAAGCCACATCATATCCTTTTATCTTT
>NW_023233200.1:0-938 GCF_002007445.2 Ailuropoda melanoleuca
CTTTTCAAGTCCCTATAATGGAAATGTCAGGCCTTAAAAATGGTTTTGTTAAGGAGTAGGTACGCCAGAGTCAAGCTGATAGCACGTAATTCTTCCCTGAGATACAGATTAGCAACGTCCCTTCCAGGTTGTACCTAAACTATTTCATTAATTCATTGGATTTGCATCTCTCTGGATTTTAAGGGCTTCCTGTCTAGCTCTAAGGACACATTAAGGCCAATATTTGTGGGCTGCTGCATTGCTCTTCTCAAAAACCAGTCTTATCACCAGATTCTATTCCTTTCAGCCTACTTGAGGAAAGTGCTGCAGCTGTCCTCCTCTGTCCCCAGTCCCTGAGTTCCACTTTCTACAGGGTGATGCCCACCAGTATACAGCATGCTATTTCTCAAACCAGGAAAGGGGGATTAGAGGAAAAGGGGGAGAAGGGAGCAAACGGAAGGGGAGAAAGGCAAGGACTTTCTTGAGGACCCAATTCTTCCTCCATTTGTTTTCTGTTAGAGCAAAACAATTTAAAAGCATCATCTCTATTTCCTCTCCTTCCTTTCTCTCCCAAACCCAATCTTATCAGGCTTTAACCACGTGCTCTCTTCTTCTCCAGGTCATCAATGATGTCCCCAGGACTAGACCCAACAGTCAAATCTCAGCCCTCATGTTACAGGTCCTTTTAACACACATCTCGCCATTTCCTCCTTACAGCTTTCTTCTCACTTACTCCTGGACAACACCCACTCTTCTGGATTTCCTCTTATTTTACCAAGAAAGGCATTTCTCTCTAGTTGCTTCATCTCACTAACCTCTTACCACTGGGATAGCTGAGGCTGACCTAACGCTTCTTTTCTATCTACACTCACATGCTTGCTCTCAACCAGTCACATGCTTTCCATGTCTCTAGAAGCTTTTCACTTTAAATTTACATCTGCAGCATGGACCTCTAAACT
>NW_023233201.1:0-938 GCF_002007445.2 Ailuropoda melanoleuca
TGTGTAAATGAAAGGTCTAGATCCTAAAAGCAAATACATCTGCAATATTTATAGTCTCCTGTTCATGGTCTTTCTACACAAAACATTCTGAAAGAAATGGTTTTATATATGTGAGTGTTTAAAACTTTCCTAGAAGCCGTACACGTGGTTCTGCCTAGCCGTATTTCCCGTGCTCGTGGTCAGTGGGAATAGCGGTTTCGTGCCCCGTGTATATATGCTGTTGTTGAATTGCTCCGTGTTTGTCTGTCTGTCTGGGAAGGTATTTGGTTAATACTCCGAGAGAACCATATTTAGTGTTGTATTTCGATTGCTCTTGGGTAATGCTGATACCGCTGTGCGAGGAGCGCCTAGTGAGAGCCGTGTTCGGATGGAGCCTGGAGTTAGCCATCGCTGAAGCCTGCCCCCTTCCCCTCCACCTGCTCTGAAGCCCGGCACACTCTGCCTATGAAGGGCTCGACAGTCCATAGTAATTCATTTCTGAAAGCATGACTGACTTGCATAGTTTACCAGATCCTTCTAGATAAGCAAAAGCTGTAGAGGGAATTCAGCTTAATCATCCTTTAAAAATCTAGCTCACCAGGTGATTTCCATCCTGTAGAAAACAACAGGGCAGGGTTTCTCGGTGTAGTGACCTTTTAGGCCAGGTAATCCTTGTTGTGGAGGACTGTCCTGTGCACTGTAGGGTGTTAGCGATATCCTTGACCTCTATGCACCAGCTGCTAGTAGTCCCCCTCCAGGTGTATCACCAAAAATGTCTCTAGTCAGCTCCAAATGTCCCTGGAGGTAAAAAATGATCCCTGTGTGAGAACCACCACTACAGAGAATTTAAGCAAAAAAAAGGTAGATTGGTTTTTTACTCCAGACCCAGACTGTGACTTTTAGATTTTAAACATCAGGATTATTGTGTGTTTTATCTTTGTATTAAAAAAAAAAAAAAA
>NW_023233202.1:0-938 GCF_002007445.2 Ailuropoda melanoleuca
AGGCAATTGATCAAGATTAGAGCAGAGATCAATGAATTAGAAACCAGGAGCACAGTAGAGCAGATCAACAACACTAGAAGCAGGTTCTGTGAAAGAACAAATAAGATCGATAGGCCGGTTAAGATGGCAGAGGAGTAGGGGTCCCCTTTTTCAGCTGGTCCCCTGAATGGAGCTGGATAGGTACCAGACCATCCGGAAAACCCACGGAATCAGCCTGAGACACAGGAAGATATCTACAAATGAACATCTTCAGCACTGAGTATTGAGGTAGAAAGTGGGGAGCCATGAATCCGCACACAGATATCGGAAGAGAAACAGAAGGGAGAGGGAGCCTCCGCGCTCGGGTGCTGGGAAGCAACAGCCTCCTGCACTGGGGAGCGGCCGGACTCGCGGAAGGGCACGCACGAGAGAACAGACTGAGACCCTGAGCCTGGGAATGGGTGCGTGTCCAAAATGAAAACCAGCGCTCTGGTGCGCTCACTGGAACCGGACTGAGACCGAGAGCTCAGGAGTGCACGAGCGACCAGACTGAAAACCTGCGCTCCAGAGTGCACACGAACCACACTGAAACAGGAGGCTCGGGAGCCCGTGCGGGGGTGGCTGGTAGCTGGCGGTGTTAGAAACACAAAGGACAGACACTTGCTGGCCCTGGAAGTGAGGGCTGGGATGCCAGCTGCAGGGTTTTTAGTAGCACCAACAGAAACAGAGTTAAAGAGGCCAGAAAAGCTCAGTGGAGAGTGGACTGCGATCTCTCTGTTCTGAGAAGAGGCTAAGATAAGGCCATTGCTGCTCTGACTCTAAGAAGAGTCACACAAAACCGCCAGGGAAAGCTGCCAGAGAACAAAAGCCCGGAAATGCCAGCTCACGTTGTGCCCATCCCCATCCCCCCTCGCAGGGGACAGGGAGACTCTACCCAAACAGGGTTGCCTGAGTATCAG
>NW_023233203.1:0-3251 GCF_002007445.2 Ailuropoda melanoleuca
AAAGTGTACTTTTCCCTTTCCTTCTAACCTTTTAGCAGTTTTGCCATCTAGGATTTTGACTGCAGTGGAAGTGGAATTTAGCAGAGCTTTCTGACTCGCACGGGCATATGGCACCCAGAGTGTGGTGATTTAGACATCATGCAGGGAAAAGAGTTTGTTGAAAAAAAACTACTTATCTTTTGTAGTTAGGATTATTTATAGTTTATTTTCCTTGCACATATGCAAAACAACAAAACAGCATAGTCCATCTAACGCCTATAAGTGGGACAGAAGTAGCTGTCCCCAGATTTCCTTTNGCACTGAAGCCTTTACTGGTCTGCTGTAGACACCAGACTTTGTAAAAATGGGAGGAAGAGTGAATTGAATGCTAGCCATTTAGGCTTGCACAGGATTTTCTGCTAATGAAAGTTAGAAAAGCGCGTATAGATTATGTGCCTGTTTCTAGCTACAATGACTTTATACAGACATTTGCTACATGTCTTTGCTTTTTATTAGCTGATGAGCAAACTAAAGAACAGACCAAGATGACTTTAATTGAAGAAGGGTGATATATTCATGGTACTGCTTATAATTCAGGATAAAATGCTAATGCGGTGTAATTTAAATAATGTATCCAAATGCAAACACATAGAATGAAAAAATGTTTGTATTTGTCAAAAACTGTACATACAGAGTCTTTAATCAAAGAAGAAGAAATCCTGCTGCAGGAAATTGAAGCCTCACAGAGACAGTGGGGAGCAGCATATCTGTACTTATTTTGTTGTGACAATAAACGGCAAATCATTCAAAAGTGATAGATCGTCAAACTAGCGACTCCTTCATTTCTTGCCCGACAGTGTCAGGTAAGCCGTGCTGTGTTTGCTCGCACCTGGGACACAGCTCTGAATCACATACAGAAATGCCAGATGGATAAAATACTACTTACCTACAGACAGCTCTCGGGATGTCATTTATGAGCTCCCTTGATAACCCCTTTCCATACTTTAAAGCTATTTTTCCTTATCCTTAACTCGAATCTCATTCTCTCCTGTTCCGCAGTTCCACGAGGGACAGCGAACGATGGGTGAGCTTGTGTTGTATAATAGACTGAAAGGCAGTTGCGATTTCTAAGCTTTCTTCTCTGCGACACTCAAATCTAAATACATCCATTTTCCTCAACTTTGTTCCTCTTCTCAACTCTTTCCTATTTTATCCCTTTAGTAAAAATCACAGAAATGAATTCTAGCCAGGTAGCCTAAGGCTTAACATTGTTTGCCGCCGGCCATAAAGAACTAGCCATGGGAACAAGCAAATGTCTTTGGGAAAGAGGAGAAAAGCTGCCTATATTCTTGACATAACAGATACTATTCAAGGCCTGCAACTATTTTCTTCCAAATTGAGAACATCAGTTCTAAGGATCCACAGTCCTGGGCTGTCTCTGCTGATATCTGGGGGGACAACACAGCCAAAGCAAGGGGTATTTTCTCTTCATCTCAAACTCTAGAAACAGATTCTTCCTCTATTTATTTTAAAATGGCTACACATCATCTTTTCTAATGTGAACGCATTTTCTTGGTCAACTTCTGAGATACCCTCCTGTCAACATCTTGGAAATTAAATGACACTGAAGGAGCGGGTCAGTGGCCATGTTGAGGAATTGTGTGTCCGTATGAGGACGACGTGCACTGCTTGGTATCAGGTAACTTTCAGGGCACGGATTTTGAGTGGTAGGATTCTACAAAGATACGGTTCGGAAGCACAATGAGGAGAATAAAGAAAGTGTACTTTTCCCTTTCCTTCTAACCTTTTAGCAGTTTTGCCATCTAGGATTTTGACTGCAGTGGAAGTGGAATTTAGCAGAGCTTTCTGACTCGCACGGGCATATGGCACCCAGAGTGTGGTGATTTAGACATCATGCAGGGAAAAGAGTTTGTTGAAAAAAAACTACTTATCTTTTGTAGTTAGGATTATTTATAGTTTATTTTCCTTGCACATATGCAAAACAACAAAACAGCATAGTCCATCTAACGCCTATAAGTGGGACAGAAGTAGCTGTCCCCAGATTTCCTTTCTCAGGTGACTGGCCTTCTGTCTTCATCAGCGTCACCTAAGGAGGGCACTCTCTATTGTGATCCCACTGGGAGTTTCCGTGGCGTGCATCACTGTGCCATTGCTCATTTTATCTGGCCTGTGCAAACGTATCTGTTCTCGGGTTCAGGGTCCTGATTTTCAGGCCCTGCCACACGTTCTGTAAATTGTTTAGAAAACTTTACGCGATTCATTTCTATGGAAGTGCTGTCTTTCTACCTGATATTCAAGTGTNATAATTCAGGATAAAATGCTAATGCGGTGTAATTTAAATAATGTATCCAAATGCAAACACATAGAATGAAAAAATGTTTGTATTTGTCAAAAACTGTACATACAGAGTCTTTAATCAAAGAAGAAGAAATCCTGCTGCAGGAAATTGAAGCCTCACAGAGACAGTGGGGAGCAGCATATCCATACTTATTTTGTTGTGACAATAAACGGCAAATCATTCAAAAGTGATAGATCGTCAAACTAGCGACTCCTTCATTTCTTGCCCGACAGTGTCAGGTAAGCCGTGCTGTGTTTGCTCGCACCTGGGACACAGCTCTGAATCACATACAGAAATGCCAGATGGATAAAATACTACTTACCTACAGACAGCTCTCGGGATGTCATTTATGAGCTCCCTTGATAACCCCTTTCCATACTTTAAAGCTATTTTTCCTTATCCTTAACTCGAATCTCATTCTCTCCTGTTCCGCAGTTCCACGAGGGACAGCGAACGATGGGTGAGCTTGTGTTGTATAATAGACTGAAAGGCAGTTGCGATTTCTAAGCTTTCTTCTCTGCGACACTCAAATCTAAATACATCCATTTTCCTCAACTTTGTTCCTCTTCTCAACTCTTTCCTATTTTATCCCTTTAGTAAAAATCACAGAAATGAATTCTAGCCAGGTAGCCTAAGGCTTAACATTGTTTGCCGCCGGCCATAAAGAACTAGCCATGGGAACAAGCAAATGTCTTTGGGAAAGAGGAGAAAAGCTGCCTATATTCTTGACATAACAGATACTATTCAAGGCCTGCAACTATTTTCTTCCAAATTGAGAACATCAGTTCTAAGGATCCACAGTCCTGGGCTGTCTCTGCTGATATCTGGGGGGACAACACAGCCAAAGCAAGGGGTATTTTCTCTTCATCTCAAACTCTAGAAACAGATTCTTCCTCTATTTATTTTAAAATGG
>NW_023233203.1:3420-5406 GCF_002007445.2 Ailuropoda melanoleuca
AAAGACACGCCTGATAAAGGACTGTTTTCCAAAATATAAAAGAACTTTTAAAATGTAACAATAAGAAAACAAACAACCCAGTCCAAAGACCTTAAAAGACACCGCACCAAAGAAAATATACAGTTTGCAAATAAGCATATGGTATAGTGCTTCACATCATATACCATCAGAGAAATGCAAATTAAAATGACAATGATATATTATTAGAATGGCCAACATCCAGAACACTGACAACATCAAAAGCCGGTAAGGATGTAGAGCAAAAGGAACTCTCACGTGTCGCTGGTAGGAACGTAAAATGGTGCAGCAGCTTTGGAAGACAGTTTGTCAGTTTTCTACAAAACTAAATACACCCTTAATATGTAATCCAGCAATCACATCCTTTGGATTTTACCCAAAGGAGTTGAAAATTTATGGCCAAAGAAAACCTTCATGTGCATTTTTATGGCAGCTTTATTCATAATTACCAAAATTTGGAAACAACCATGATATCTCTGAGTAGGTGAATAGATTAATAAACTGGGGTCTATCCACACAATGGAATATTACTCAGCACTAAAAAGAAATGAACTATCAAGTCATGAAAAGACACAGAGGAACTTCAAATGAATATTGCTAAGTGAAAGCAGCCAATTTGAAAAGGTTGCATGCTGAATGATTTCTAACGATATGACATTCTGGAAAAGGCAAAACCATAGAGACAGTAAAAATCAGTGGTTGCTAGGGACTGTTGGGGGAGGAAGCAATGAATAGTTGGAACACTAAGGCTTTTGACAACCAGAAATATTGTGTACAATACCATAATGATGGATACATAGCATTGCACATTTGCCTAATGCCATAGAATTGACAACATCAAGAATGACCTGTAATGCAAACTGCGGACAAGATGTTTGAATCAATGCGGGTTCATCACTTGTAACAAATGCGCCATCTGGTGGGGATATTGATAGTGGGGGAGAAGGTGGGGAGTGTGGAAGATTTGGGAAATCTCTGTACCTTCCTTTCAATTTGTTGTGAACCTGAAACTTCTCTTAAAAAAAAAAAAAGTCTAAACAACAACAAACCCTTACAGCGAACATATTCTTAATGGTAAGAAACTGGCTATTTCCCACCTAAGATCAAGAACAGAGCAAGGTTACTCTGTCTCTGTAGCTCCTCCTATTCAATATTGTACAGGAAGAACTAGCTAGTGCAATGAGATAAGAAAGTCAAATGAAAGATATAGATTGTGAAGGGAAAAAAAATAAAACTTTCTTTGCAGGAGACATGAAACTGTGTATGTAGAAAATCCGAAAGAAGTAATAACAACAGCAAAATCCTGGAAATAGTAAGAAATTAAAGCGAGGGAGCAGGATAGCATACCAAGCTAACATACAACGCACAATCGACTTGAAGTCAATTGAATTTTTTTTTTAAGATTTTCATCAGAGAGAGAGAGAGAGAGAGCACAAGTAGGGAGAGGAACAGGCAGAGGGAGAGGGAGAAGCAGGCTCCCCACCAAGTGGGGACCCCGATGTGGGACTTGATCCCAGGAAGCTGGGACCATGACCCAAGCCGAAGGCAGACACTTAACAACTGAGCCAACCAGGCATCCCCAAAAGTCAATGGAAATTAAAACGAAGTACCATTTACAATAGCACAAAAAATAAACAGGTATGTGTTTAACCAAATATGCTCAGTAATATATATGCAAAAAGCTGTAAAACTCTGATGAAAGAAATAAAAAAAGATCTAAATAAATGGAGAGGTATTTCATGTTCATGTCTTGGATGAATCAGTATTATTAAGATAACATTTCTTCCCACCTTGATCTACAGACTCAAAGCAATCCTGATAAAAATCCCAGTAAGCTATGTTGTGGATATCAACAAACTGANCGTGTATATCAACAAACTGATTCTCAGGTTTATATGGAAAGAGAAGGATCCAGAATAGCCTGTACAATACTGAAGAAGAAGAAAATTGGAAGGCTGGCACTTGCCC
>NW_023233204.1:0-1780 GCF_002007445.2 Ailuropoda melanoleuca
TTGGAAGCGGCTGTTGTCCAAATAGTGTTTCTCAGTGCTGGGTTCATAGTGTTTCACTCCCGCAACCAAAGCACCTTGATTCCTCTTCCACACTCCATAAGGACGACGTGACTTCAAGGGCTTTCTCCTCAGTCTTTGTTTCTTGGTTCTCAGGGCTGGATCCTTCCCAGGCCCCTACAACCAATGTGGAATTACGGTCCCCAGTGAAAAGGCTGCTGTTTGCTGGAGGTGTTTTCCTGGACGCTCTGATTTATTACAAATGAGAAGGGTGCTCAGTCCTCGAAAATTCTGAAGCTTTTCATTCATGCTCCCTTACTCACGAGTGATGATGTTCGTTGATATTTCCCTGGACTGTGTTGTGTCTCAGAGAGCAGTTTGTGGCACGGTCGTCAGGCTTCCGCGACCACTTTTCCTCATGTTTCCCTATTCACGAAGGGTGATGATAGTGCTAAGACGGTCCCTGTATGATGATGTTTCGACGAACGTGTTTTGGCCTTTTCGTTCCATTGCCGCCAGCAGTTTTGAAAGGATTTCCCCAGGAAGCAAACATTTCGTTGGAAGCGGATGTTGGCCGAAATGTGTTTCTCAGTGCTGGGTTCGTCGTGTTTCACTCACGGTAACAAAGCCCCTTGATTCCTGTTCCACCTTTCATAAGGCCGACGTGACTTCAAGGGCTTGCTCCTCACACTTTGTTTCTTGGTACTATGGGCTGGACACTTCCAAGGCCCGTAAAACCAATGTGGAATTGGGGTCCCCAGTGAAAAGGCTGCTGTTTGCTGCAGGTGTTTTCCTGGGCTCTCTGATTTACTACCAATGAGAAGGGCGCTGAGTCCTCGAAAATCCTGAAGCTTTTCATTCATGATCCCTTACTCACGACAGATGATGTTCGCAGTTATTTCACTGGACTGTGTCGTGTGTCAGAGACCACTATGTGGGTCTCTCGTCAGGCTTCTGTGACCACTTTCCCTCATTTTTAACTATTCACGAAGGGTGATGATAGTGCTAAAACTGTCCCCGTACGGTGTTGTTTCTGACGGACGTGTTTTGGGCTTTTTCGCTCCATTGCCGCCAGCCATTTTGACAGGATTTCCCCAAGAAGCAAACATTTCGTTGGAAGCGGCTGTTGGCCGAATTGTGTTTCTCAGTGCTGGGTTCGTTGTGTTTCACTCCCGCAACCAAAGCACCTTGATTCCTGTTCCACCTTCCAGAAGGCCGACCGGACTTCAAATGCTTTCCCCTCACACTTTGTTTCTTGGTTCTAAGGGCTGGATCCTTCCCAGGACCCTACACCCAATGTGGAATCGGGGTCCCCAGTGAAAAGGCTGCTGATCGCTGGAGGTGTTTTCCTGGACGCTCTGCTTTATTACCAATGAGAAGGGCGCTGAGTCCTCGAAAATCCTGAAGCTTTTCATTCGTGCTCCATTACTCACGAGAGATGATGTTTGATGATATTTCCCTGGACTCTGTGGTGTCTCAGAGAGCACTATGTTGCACGCTCGTCAGGCTTCCGCGATCATTTTCCCTCATGTTTCCCTATTCACGAAGGGTGATGATAGTGCTACGACGGTCCCTGTACGGTGTTGTTTCTGACGGACGTGTTTTGGGCCTTTTCGTTCCATTGCCGCCAGCAGTTTTGACAGGATTTCCCCAGGAATCAAACATTTCATTGGAAGCGGCTGTTGGCCGAATTGTGTTTCTCAGTGCTGGGTTCGTGTTTCACTCACGCAACCAAAGCACCTTGATTCCTCTTCCACCTTCCATAATGCTGACGTGACTTCAA
>NW_023233205.1:0-938 GCF_002007445.2 Ailuropoda melanoleuca
AAAAAAAAATGAAAAGGGCTTAACTTAGAGCTGGGAAGGTATCACCAACAAGCTCAATGTACGTGGAACAGCACCGAGCTTGGAACCAAGAGACTCGGGTTTCTGTTCAGATTCTGAAAGTCATTACACCTCTCTGCGCTTGTCTTTAAAATGAAGGAGATGAAGTAGAGATCTCCAGGGTCTTTTCCAATTCTAAGCTTTGAGGAGTCTGTCAGAGCACACCTCAACCTGGGTTCCTGAGTACCTGCTTGCCAATCGGCCGACTTCTAGTAGTTACAGTAGTCAGTTCTCCAACTGAGAAGAAAAGAAGCCCCAAAGTCACATCACACGCTAAAATGAATTTCTAAACACTGAAAATTCAATGATGACAATAGGAGAAAATAAAACTGTACTTCAAAAATGAATGTGTTTTCAACAAAAATGTTAAGTAGCAAATGTTTTCCTTAAAACAAACCATTTTCTGTTTTGAGCACATTGTTCTAGACAGAGGGATATCCCTTACATGAAAGCTACTTATCACGACATTGCAGGGTGGTGATTACCCCTCTGAATGTACCCACACTGAGTTCTGGTTCACAACTGGAAATCATCACATAAGTACAAACTGTCTCACACACAGTGAGAGTTTGGTGTTTGTTGAATGAAAAAATTTGTGCTTTGGTTGGACCTCTTGGACACTGAAGCTATCATTACTAATCCAATGTAGCCTCATTCCTGTGTATCTGGAGATGCTCTTGATTATTTTTTAAAGCTTTTAGAAAAAAAATTAATCTAAAAATAGTTGAGAAATCCTGTAGCTAATGGGCTGATGTACTAAGAGAATTATTTAACAGGTGCTGGGTCCGAAGCCCTGTGTTCTCAACAGCAGAAGGCAAAAGTTGTGATGACCCCGAGAACTTGTACTCTTAAGTTTCCACCCATAAATCAGGGATGTCAAC
>NW_023233206.1:0-938 GCF_002007445.2 Ailuropoda melanoleuca
AACGTCTTTATTACAAAAATGTAAAAATCCAGCTTAACCAGAAACACTGAGATTTTTGTTGGGTTCCATTTAGAATTGGTCTTTATTCCGTAAATCCTTTCCCCCTTCACTTAAAGCCATCCCCATTTCCAGTCGACTACATAGTTGCAAATGCGCCAGGATGGCTTGGAATAAATCCATAAATACAGAGGCAAAAGCTGAAGCGCTAAATGCATGCAACAAGTTCTAGGAGGAAAGGAAACTCAGATATGAGTGCAGGGGGGAAATGGATATAATTTCACTTCTGGAATTAGGCTTAGTCGTCCTTGTCCTTGGCTCCGTGTTTTAGGATACGTGTGAATTCAATGTAACTGAAGTTGCCTTTTTTGTCAATCGGTGCCTCCCTGAACAGCTCATCGACTTCCTCATCTGTAAATCTGTCTCCCATGGTGGTCAGAAGTTCTCGCAGATAATCTTCCTGAATGAAACCTGTCCCATCCTCATCAAAGCATGCAAACGCATTTCGAATGACATCTTCTGGGTCTGTGCCATTGAGCTTCTCGCCAAACATGGTGAGGAACATAGTGAAGTTGATGGGACCTGGGGCTTCATTCATCATAGCTTCCAAGTAGTCCTCAGTTGGGTTCTTCCCAAGTGAGGCCAACATGTCGTGCAGATCTTCCTTGTCAATGAAACCATCTCGATTTTGGTCAATCATGTTGAAGGCCTCTTTGAACTCCTGGATTTGGGACTGGTCAAACATTGCAAAGACATTGGAAGTTGCACGCTGTGGGCGCTTCTTGGTGGTCTTGGTCTTTGCCCTTTTGCTAGACATGATGGCAGTTGGTGTGTCCGAAGCTCCGATGGAATAGAAAAAGTGCAGGTAAGCGGCGTACGGGCTCCACAAACACTCTGCGACACGCGAGCCAAGAACCAACACCGCCAGACTACCCGCACTC
>NW_023233207.1:0-938 GCF_002007445.2 Ailuropoda melanoleuca
GGGAAAAAAAACGGAAGTACCCAGCATCGGTGTGTAACTATTGGGTTGTTCTTATGCATACATGCATGCGTATAAAGAACTCTATGTTCCTTAGCTATGTCTTACATTCTTTATTTATAATATTTTATTAAATGCATTTATTTATAATATTTTATTAAATGCATTTATTTATAATATTTTATTAAATGCATTTTAATCCTTAAACTTAACATAAGCTCCCTTCGTGAAAGCATACAAATATGGTTATGGTTTTATTTTACAAGTGAACTCTTGCTGCATATATTATTTATGCATCTCTCTGTAAACATTAGACTTTCTATACTTCAGAGAAGTTTATTCTCTTCCTCACATATATGTAGATATATATATGTATACACACATGTGCACACACATATGTGATTATCCTAAATGACGTTCTTATAGCACAATCTTCAAAATGGAGAATAACAATTTTTCCAACATTATATTAAATTATGTTTTTGTTTTCTTTTTAATTCTTCAGGGTAAAACCATTCGCCTAGTAGTCCCTACTGTTCATAGGTAATGCAGAAGTTGCGTGTCTATTAAGACTGTTTCAGCCATAAATTTTCATTTTTCTTTAGTTGTTACAGAGAATGGCTAGGGAAGAAAAGGTAATATCTATGGAGTTACTTTATATCACCAGAAAGATGTAACTATAAGTTAAATGTATAACATCAGGTATGGGGAAGAGGGTGAGAATTTGACTCATGGTACACCTAAATTCCATGAATAACTAGTAGGTTACAATGGTGTTCTTTTGAATTTCAACCCTAAGGGAAAGTGTGAGTAGTGTTTGTTGAAATTCACTTATACTGTTCTCACTCTGTGAAGGCACTCCACAAGGACTAGAAGAATCAAAATCATCATTACCTTAGATCACAGCTCATTAGCATTGTTGCTAAAAGCTCCCTAAGTTA
>NW_023233208.1:0-938 GCF_002007445.2 Ailuropoda melanoleuca
AGTTTCCCTTTTCTCTGCTCACTCAGGGCCAGATGCCACCTGGTGTGATCTCCTTTCTATCTCTGTGCCTCCGTCTCAGTCTCCCGCCAGCCTGGCTTGGGCGCGTGGTCAGTCTCTTCCCATCCCCGGGCACGCGTGGGTAAAAATCCATCCGCGTCTGGCTCTTCAAGGCTGCCAATGCAGGTCCCTGGGGCCAGGCCTCGGCCAAGAGCGGGGCTGCAGATGTTGGAGGCAGCTGGTCACGGGGCAGAGAGGGAAATGCCACGGGAAGCAGAGGGGAGAAGACTGTAGTGAGAAGCAGCCCCTTCCAGCCAAAGTCATGGAAATACGTCGTGTCCAGATTGTCTGGTTCTTTCACGTGGGTTAGCCGTAGCCCTGAAGTGGCTGGCCCCAGACTCACCTTTAGCTTTCAAAATCAATGAGAACTTATTTTGGCAATTTAAAAAAAATTTTTTTTACTGTTTTGGAAAGCAAAAGTTTAAGCTACTAAGGGGAAATGAAAGATGAGACAAAATTAAGCTGGTTACCGCCGTGGTATTCATTGAAGAGGGAATGATGGAATTTGGGGGGGGCCTAAGATGGCGGCCCAGCAGCGTCTCCTCCCGCTGCCCCCCTCACCACCACTCTCAGGATCTGTGGCTGTGAAGTCTTCTCTCTAGAGTGCAGGTGTACTCCTAGCTCTTCGTCTCAGGCTGGATTTATATGAGGTTGACTAACAGAAAGCAGGCGTTTTGGTCCAAGATGCTTTAGCTGTAAATCGGTTCAGTCAGTATGCTCTGCATTCATACTTCTCTGTCTTTTTTTTTTAAACAAAAGGAAAAAAAGTTTAAAACCCCCCTTTCCTTCTACTGCAGGAGGTGAGTGTGTGGGTGTCCTGTAGAAACCATTGGCATTCACCCAGCTTCAGCCCCAGCCTCCAGATTGCCATCCCCACCCCA
>NW_023233209.1:0-938 GCF_002007445.2 Ailuropoda melanoleuca
TTATGTTAGTCACCCTACAGTACATCATTAGCTTTTGATGTAAAGTTCCATGATACACTGTCTGTGTATAACACCCAGTGCTCCATGCAATACGCGCCCTCCTTAATACCCATCACCCGGCTAACCCATCCCCCCACCCCCCTTCCCCTCTGAAACCCTCAGTTTGTTTCCTGGAGTCTAAGGACAATCTTACTTATTCTTCATAACTGTACTAAGAGGTAAGAACTAGTGTTCTTCACATTTTAAAGATGAAGTTAAAGGGCAGAGCAACTTTGAACCCATGACTTAGGGAGCCAAGATCTATCGAATTAACAATTCTCAGGCCGTTAACAATAGAGGGGGCTTACACAGCTTGAGGACGTGCAGTTTCTTATAAAATTTAACTACTGCATTTACAAAAATGTGGACAAAAAATCAATAGCTGTCAAAATTCCCCAAAACCAACAAGCCTAAAATCAGTGTTCAGAAGATTCCATCACACTCTAAACACAGCCAGCCCTGGTTGTCTTACCTCTTCGAGGTGGGCGGTGTTATTATTCAAAGTGTTTGCAATTGTTGACACAAGGGAGACGAATTAAGAGAAGCAAGGCTGGATTTAACCATGATTCCATATACCTCTCTGAATTCTAATGGCTAGCGGACAACAGAAAGGAAGAGTGGCTTACCTGTAGGATTATGTCGGATGAAAAATAGAAAAGGTCTGTCTACTATAAACCACGGAGGTGACGACCTTGCAATTAGGATCGCAGCTACAGGAAGAAAAAGAAAATGTGTTGTACTCGCAGTGTGAGGCCAGCAGGGATCTTCGATGCTGGAGTTGGAGGACACAGTGCCCGTCCCATAAGCTGGCCAGGTGAGACGAGACCCACTGGTCACCACTTACTGAACCCCTACCATTGGCCAGGCCCTTTGCATTCAGTGTCTCCTTCAGTCTACAC
>NW_023233210.1:0-938 GCF_002007445.2 Ailuropoda melanoleuca
AGGGAACACAAGCAGGGGGAGTGGGAGAGGAAGAAGCAGGCTCATAGCAGAAGAGCCTGACGTGGGGCTCACGCCCTGAGCCGAAGGCAGACGCTTAACCGCTGTGCCACCCAGGTGCCCCAACATACATTGTGTTTTTAACTTGATTGTTTTTACTTCAAAAACCCATTCTTCACATTACTGCAAGTTGAAAGGTATTACTTAAGGACTTCAGACTATTTCATTGAATAGGTAATTTATGTAATCCAAATCATAATTTATTCTATATTTTTTACCTACTAAAAAGGGGACTGGTGATATACCAAATAGTACATTTTTGTACACTTTCTAACTTACATACTCTTAAATTGTTATTTATCCTTTAATATCGTCCCTCCTTTCCTGTATTGCTCTGTATATCAGCTACAATTTTCATCTTGTCACAGAAGCTGGGCTTCAGAAAGGTTTAGCAGCTTGTCCAAAGCCACTCAGCTAGTAAGCCATAAAACAAGACTTGCCATTATCTGCTTTCAAAATTAAGAGATAGGTTCTGGCACTGTGGGTAGCGCTTAGAAATTGTCAAAATTCCAAGTGAGTAATTGAGGTACGAGCTTTAGATGAAAAAGCAAAAGTATTGGGAAAGTTACTCTAAATTTACCAAGAATCTGTAAGTTGGCTTCTCTCTGGCTCAATTTTATAACAGAGAAAATTTTCTGTGAGTAATAACTGTAAAGCTTAATTCTCAAGTGTAGAAACATGATACACTATTTTAAAACTGTAAGATTCATTTGTTATCTATCCAATTTCTCACTAATTTACTTTTACAAATAAGGAACAATAACGAACTAAGACTAAAAGTTTTAAGTGACGTTCCCAAGATGTCCCAGATAATTTGTGTACAAGTGCATAATTAGTATGGAATTTCTATTACAGTACTTGAAATCTATATGAAAAAAAAA
>NW_023233211.1:0-938 GCF_002007445.2 Ailuropoda melanoleuca
CACCATAAGGCATTGCAGACCTGTTAAAAGACTTGTAATCGCAAAGTTCAGATTTGGGACCCAAAGATAGCAAGTCTATGCCGATGGCTGTTGCTTGCGTCGGGTCAACTCCCATGGCTTTCTCCCAAGGGGAGATATAGGTCTTGAAGATAGTAACTTGTTTTCCACTTCCTCCTCCACTGCCAGCCTTCTGATCCTGTTGGCCACCTTGCCCACTTCCACCTTCACTTCCACCAGTCCCAGCTCCTGCACCTGTTTGGCCACCGTGTTGCCCTGCTCCAGGACCCCCATGGTGTCCAGCACTTCCAGGTTTGGGTGCGGGCATAGGCGGATGTTGCTGTTGAGATCCGTACCGGCTCACTGATATGCTAGACACCATCTGGCCGCTTCCATGCATGATACCATAGCCGCTCCCTTGAACACCACCTTCTGTGCCAGGTGGGATAAACTTCTGGAAGTGATCCACTGAATTGTCGGAGAATACATCGGGGTTGTTTTCGTAGATGAATTTCTCCACCCTCTTCTGACGGAGTTTGAACATCTTGGACCCCCGGTTACTGAGCAGAGACAGCTCCTCCAGCATGACATCTCTTGGGACACTTATTTTCTTTCCCAGGTTAAGACCGGAGCCATCCTGATCACCTTCACTGTGCACATTGCCCGTCAACTCCATGATGAGCTTGGAAGACTTTTTCCTCTTGTTGGGTGCTGGGGTTCCAGAGAGAGGCATCACTGACTCGGATATTCAAATGTCACCTTAGTGTTACTCGGCGGGTCAGTGGATTCGGCTTGGACTCCTGGCTGTGCCGTTTGCAGGTCTTGGTGTGCTTTGTAGGGTTGTTTCCTTGTTGTGGGGGTTGGAATCCTCGGGCCCCGTGTCCCCGCGAGGAGCAGCACACTTGTGGGAGATGTTGTCCAAACGGGAGTCTGCTCAGCAC
>NW_023233212.1:0-938 GCF_002007445.2 Ailuropoda melanoleuca
CAGGGTAGGAGGAAGGGAGGTCTGCAGGGAGGGGTAAGGGAGGTAGGATGGTCCAGGTGGGGAGAAGATGTTGATCTGTATATGTTTTATCATCAGGTCTTCCAGACCTGGCAGAGAAGGCTATCACGTAAAGACATTCAATGGACAAGTTAGAGTAAATCATCCTATTCTGCCCATAGATTCTTCACACTTAAGAAATTCTTCCTGCATCGAGAGTCACCCTCTGCATTCTGCTCTGTTCTGTAATCAAGCAGATGGCTCCAACCTTTACGGTTTTATGAACCCAAATCCATACTCTAAGGGTCATAAATATTATAGTTAAGCAAGTAAAAATTAAATTTCCATGTTATTTTGTTTGGTTGTTGGACATCTGGCACGAGTAATTTATCTTCTCTCCTGCTGGAAATCGAAACCAGCTTAGTCTTTATTATGCTGGCCGTAACCATGTTGCAAATTATAATTTTACATTGTCATTAGTTATATTTTGGGGTCATACAAATTACTGGGTCATCCACTTCCTTTTGGCATTTAGTAATTCTCTTTCACAATAAAAATCCATTTTCTTTGCTTCATGGTCCCTAAGAACCCACCCACATCAACTACAAAAAACATTTCACTTTTGCTACATGTACTCTGAGGGTGACTCACACTGTCACCACACAAGCTCCTACAACCTTCTCCAGTGTAGAGAAAATGTTTCATCTCGGTTTCTAGTGTTAACTGTAAAAGAACAAGGTGAGTTTTGATCTGCGGCTTGAACCAGCATGAGTAAACTCCCTAGTTCACCACGGCCCGTAAGCGGTGTGCCAGAAAGCCCGCTGGCCAAAACTGAGTTTGAACCCCGACTCTGTCAGGAACTGGCTGAGGGTCAGTTACTTAAACTCTCTTAGTTCCAGTTTTTCTCATCAGGAAAAAAGCGAGATTCTTGTAAAATAAAA
>NW_023233213.1:0-938 GCF_002007445.2 Ailuropoda melanoleuca
ACAGACATTAGAGTTCCTCTCACAACTCTAGGATTAGCCACTTTGGGGACATCCAGAGCTAGAACACCTAGTGTGGACATTGGTTGTTAGAATGATAAAGATGAGAAATATGAATAGACTCGTTCTGGGGCCCCCCCGAGTCAACTCTGGTGATCTCAAAGAAGTAACTGAGAGAGACTCTGATGGAGGATGACTGGAGCCTCCTAAAATAAGTGGGCAAAACTTGGACAGGGTTTGGATAATCTTATCTCCTTTGTCCTTAAAGGCATGTGGGCCCAAGATGTTGGATTAGCCATAAAAACCCTGGGCAGAAAGACTTTTGTCTACATATGCGGTGAAACTTCAATCAAAAACCTGGAGTAGGTCCCCTGGTAGAATTTTAATCAGTGTCCCTTGTCTGCTTATCACATTCTCTGACTCTTAAATGTCATCTAAAATCTCTGTTTTCTGAGTGACAAAGCAGGGCATGTGAGACTAGAAACAAATTGTCTGGCTATGTAAAACCTGAAAGTGCCATTAACTTTGCTCAGCAGATAATCATCAGAGCTGTGGTCTAGTGTTTGTGTAAGAGAAGCCGGGACCAGGCTCTCTGAGCTGTTGATTTCCATCTAACTGTTTCTGTTTGATTGTGTGTTGATTTGGAAATCTGAGTGGTATGCCATGTACTAATCTTCCCACTTACTCAGGCAGCTTGAAAGTTAGAACATCCACATTTTTAAAATTTCAAACAGATCCACAAATGGAAGTATTTATGTTCTCCCTATTTCCGTGAAAAATACAACAGGCTGTACTGAAAAATTTCAGCGAGTGCTATTTATTCTTATTGCTTGGCCTAGGTCCATTTCAGTTCTGTCTCCAAATAGTACAGCCCTATGTGTTTGATTTGGATGTCTGGTTGGGGAAGTGAGTGGCACTATTCAACAATATCACAAGTAAAA
>NW_023233214.1:0-8806 GCF_002007445.2 Ailuropoda melanoleuca
TGACATCTGTGAAGAGAGAGAGTTTGAATTCTTCTTTGCCGATTTGGAAAATATTTATCCCTTTCTGTTTTGTGATTGCTGTTGCAAGGACTTCTAGTACGTTGTTGAATAATAGTGGTGACAGTGGGCATCCTTTTCGTGTTTCTTTTTTGTTTGTTTTTAAAATTTTTAAAATTTATTCGACAGAGAGAAAGACAGCCAGCGAGAGAGGGAACACAAGCAGGGGGAGTGGAAAAGGAAGAAGCAGGCTCAAAGCGGAGGAGCCCGATGTGGGGCTCGATCCCATAACACCGGGATCATGCGCTGAGCCGAAGGCAGATGCTTAACCGCTGTGCCACCCAGGCGCCCCCCTTTTTGTGTTTCTGATATTAAGGGAAAAGCTTCCAGCTTTTCCCCATTGGGAATGATATTTGCTGTAGGCTTTTCATAGATGGTTTTTATGAGACTGACGAATGTACCCTCTATCCCTACACTCTGAAGGATTTTAATCAGGAAAGGATGATGTTTTTTGTCAAATGCTTTTTCTGTATCAATTGAGAGGATCATATGGTTCCTGAGTCTTTTCTTGTTGATATGATGTATCATGCTGTTCAATTTGCAAATGTTGAACCACACTTGCATCAGAGGAATGAATCCCACTTGATCATGATGTATAATCCTTTTAATGTACTGTTGGATTCTATTAGCCAGGATCTTGTTGAGGATTTTGGCGTCCATATTCATTAGGGAAATCTTTCTGTAATTCTCCTTCTTGAGGGGGTCTTTGCCTGGTTTGGGAATCAAGGTAATTTTGGCCTCATAGAATGAGTTTGGTAGCTTTCTTTTGTTTCTGTTATTTGAAATAGCTTTAGGAGAATAGGTATTATTTCTTCTTTGAATGTTTGGTAGAATTCCCCAGGAAAACCGTCCAGGCCTGGAGTTTTGTTATTTGGAAGGTTGTTTATCCCTCACTCAATCTATTCATAATTAATTGTCATGTATAAAAAACAATTTCTTCCTGTTTCAGTCTTGGTAGTTTATAGGTTTCCAGGAAGGCCTCTATCTCTTCCAGATTGCTTAAATTATTGGCATATAGCTGCTGATATAAGTTTCTTATAATCCTTCCAATTTCATTGGTGTTAGTTGGGAGCTCTCCTTTTTCATTCAAAATTTTATTAATTTGGGTCCTTTATTCGTTGGGATAAGTCTTGCCAGCGGTATGTCAATTTTATTGATTCTCTCAAAGAAAAAGCTTCTAGTCCTGTTGATCTGGTCTACTGTACTCCTGGTTTCTAATTCATTGATTTCTGCTCTAATCTTGGTCAACTGCTTCCTCGTGCATGGATTAGGTATGTCCCTTTGTTGCTGTTCCAGCTTCTTGAGGTGAAAATATAAAAACTGCATTTTCGATTTTTCTATTCTTTTGAGTGAGGCTTGGATGGCTATGTATTTCCCTCTTAGGACTGCCTTTGTAGTATCCCATAGGTTTTGGACCGTTGTGTATTCATTCTCGTTGGTCTCCATAAATTGTTTAAATTGATTTTTGATTTCCTGGTTTATCGAGTCATTCCTGAGCAGGAGAGTTCTTAGTCTCCAAGTGTTTGAGTTTCTTCCAAATTTTTCCTTGTGGTTGAGTTCCAATTTCAAAACGTTTTGGTCTGATAATATGCAGGGGATAATTTCAGTCTTTTGGTATCAGTTGAGACCTGTTTTGTGTCCCAGAACAAGGTCTATTCTTGAGAATGTTCCATGGCCATTAGAATAGAATGAGAATTCTTTGATTCTGGGGTGTAGTGTTCTATATATATCTATGAGGTCCAACTCGTCGAGTTTGGCACTCAAAGCTCTTGTTTCATTGCTGGTTTCTTGGTTAGGTGATCTGTCTATTGCTGATAGTGGAGTGTTGAGGTCTCCTACTATTAGTATTTTTATCTATATGTCTCGTTATGTGGTTAAGAGTTGGCTTGTGTATCTTGCTGCTCCCCTGGTGGGGGCATATATATTTATAATTTTCATAACCACTTGTTGGATACATCCTTTAAGAATAATGTAGTGCCCTTCTGTGTCTCTCACTATAGTCTTTAGTTTAAAATCCAATCTGTTTGATATGAGAATTGCTATCCCAGCTTCCTTTTAAGGTCAATTGGCGTGAAAGATGGTATTCCATCCATTTACATTCAGTCAGAATGTATCTTTAGGTTCAAAATGAGTCCTTGTAGACAGCAAATGGATAGGTCATGTCTTTTTATCCCATCTGCAACCCTGTGCCATTTTATGGGAACATTCAGGCCATTTACAATGAGACTGAGTATTGAGAGATATGATTTTAGTGATGCCATGTTGCCTGTAAAGTCTTTGTTTCCAAAGATTGTGATTTTCCGTTCTGTATCACTCTTGGGGCCTTTTTACTTTATAGAACCCCCCTTAATATCTTCTGTAGGGCTGGTATCATGATTACGAAATTGGTCAATGACTGGCCATTCTGGAAGTTCTTTATTTCTCCATCCATCCTGAATGACAGCGTTGCTGGATAAAGGATCCTTGGCTGCATGTTTTTTTCTGAAAGAGCTTTAAAAATGCCCCCCAACCCTTTCTCTCATTACAGGTCTGTGTAGACAGGTCTGACGTAATTCTCATACCTTTGCCTTGGTATGTGAGAAATTTCTTTGCCCTGGCCAGTTTCTATACTGTATCCTTGGGTCTACTATTTGTGAATTGCACTATGACGTGTCATGACGTGGCGTATTTGTCGTGGTTGACCTCGGGAGGGGTCCTCTCTGCCTCTTGGACATGAATGTTTGTTTCCCTTGCTAGATTAGGGAAGTTTTCAGCTACAATTTGTTCAGATATCTCTTTTAGAAGTCTGTTTTTCTCCGCCACCTTGGGGATGATGATGATTCTGACATTGGAACATTTCATTGAGTCAGTAATCAATCTCCTGTAACCTACATTCCTGAACATGGATTTTTTTGAGTCCAGATTCTATTTTAGGTTTTTCTTCTACTAACCCATCCTCCAATTCGCTGATTCGCTCTTCTGCCTCATTCGCCCTGGCCGTCAGAGCCTCTGACTGTATTTGGCTCATAGGATTTTTAATTTCTCCCGTATTTGCTCTCATTTCCACCCTTAGAGATTCTATATTCTCATTAATATTTTTGTAAATCTTTTTTCAATTCTACACATCATCTTGACCATTGTTACTCTGAATTCCATTTCTGATAATTTGGTTATATCCTTATCCATTAGTTCCATGGCAGAGGCCACAGGCTCATTGTCTTTTCTTTGCTGGGGGGGATTTCTCCTTCTCATCATTCTGATGAGGAAAGTTTGCAGGGTTGTCCATAGCCCAAATTATTGACCAGGTCCAAACCATGCACCCTTGTTTCATAGTGACCTTAGGGTTGTGGGCTTATTGACTTTTCAGCCTGCCTTCTGGGGGAGGTGCCTGCCTTGTCAATACTCAGGCAACCCTGTTTGGGTACAGTCTCCATGTCCCCTGTGAGGGGGGATGCGGGTGGGTGCACTGTGAGCAAGTATTTCCAGGCTTTTGTCCTCTGGCAGCTTTCCCTGGCAGTTTGCTGTGACTCTCCTGAGAGTCAGAGCAGCAGTGGCCGAATCTCAGCCTCTGTCTCAGAACAGAGGGATTGCGGACCATTCTCCACTGATGTTCTGGCCACTTTAACACTATTTCTGTTGGTGCTGCTCAACCATGCAGAGTCCCGGGATCTGCGACCCACACCTGGCATCCCAGCCCTCACATCCAGGGCTGGTGCGTCTCTGTCCTTTGTGTTTCTAACACTGCCTGCCACCAGCCACCCCCACACACTCTTGGAACTCCCGGTCTCAGTCTGGTTCCAGTGAGCACACAGGGTCTACATTTCAGTCTGGTGGCGCACGTTCTCCTGCTCTCAGTCTCAGTCTGCTGTCTCACTGGTGCTGGTCCGCGAGTCCGCCCGCTCTCAAGTATATGTTTGGTCAATTCCCTCAGCTCGGTAGTTGTCCAGCATTCAGACTTAGAGTATTTGCTTGATTTCTCTCTTGCTTGCATTGCCTCATTTACTTTCACAGTGCTCAGGATGTATGGTGCACAGAGAACAGTTTTCATCCGTGTGTGTGTGTGTGTGTGTGTGTGTGTGTGTGTTCGTTCTTGTGGGGAGGGAATGTTGTGACTTGGGATCAGGGATTCACACAGGTAAGAAGAAGGCAAAGAGAAAACCTTGGAAAAGGAAACCATTAAGAGCCATGTTCAAATGTTGAAGGTGAATGTAATAAGAGTTCCCTTTAATCAAAAGAGTTTTTTTACTATTTTTTATTATGCTATGTTAGTCATTATACAATACATCCCTGGATTTTGATGGAAAGTTCAATGATTCATTAGTTGCATATAACACCCAGTGCAACATGCTATATGTGCCCTCCCTACTACCCATCACCAGCCTATCCCATTCCCCCACCCCTTCCACTCTAGAGCCCTCACTTTGTTTCTCAGAGTCCATAGTCCCTCATGCATCATTCCCCCTTCTGATTACCCCCCTTTCTTTATCTCTTTCTTCTCCTACCAATCTTCCTAGTTCTTATGTTCCATAGATGACAGAAATCATATGATAATTGTCTTTCTCTGCTTGACTTATTGCGCTTAGCATTATCTCCTCCAGTGCCGTCCATGTTGCATCAAATATTGAGAAGTCGTTCTCTCTGATAGCTGAGTAACATTCCATTGTATATATGGACCACAACTTCTTAATCCAGTCATCTGTTGAAGGACATCTCGGCTCCTTCCACAATATAGCTATTGTGGACAATGCTGCAATGAACATTGGGGTGCATATGGCCCTTATCTTCACTATGTCTGTATGTTTGGGGTAAATACCCAGTAGTGCAATGGCTGGATAATAGGGTAGCTCAATTTTTTACTCTAATGAACCTTCACACTGTTTTCAGGAGTGGCTGTGCCAACTTGCATTCCCACCAAAAATGTAGGCAGGATCCCCTTTCTCCACATCCTCTCCAACAATCATTGTTTCTTGCCTTGTCAATTTTAGCCTTTCTAACTGGCGTATGGTGGTAACTCCATGTGGTTTTGATTTGAATTTTCCAGATGACAAATGATTTTGAAATTTTTTTCATGTATCTGTTAGCCATTTGTATGACTTCATTGGAACAGTGTCTGTTCTTATCTTCTGCCCATTTTATGATTTGTTTATTTTTTCTTGCATATTGAGTTTGAGAAGTTCTTTGTACATCTTGAATACCTGTCTTTTATCTTTAGTATCATTTACAAATAAATTTTCCCAATCCGTGGGCTCGTGCTCAGTTTTTTTGACTGTTTCCTTGGCTGTGCAGAAGCTTTTTATCTTGATGAAGTCCCATAAATACATTTTATTTTTGTTTCTCTTGCCTTTGGAGATGTGTCGTGAAAAAGGTTGCTCTGGCTGATGACGTAGAGGTTGTTGCCTATGTTCTCCTCTAGAATTTTGATGGGTTCCTGTTTCACATTGAAGTCTTTCATCCATTTGGAGTTTATTTTTGTGTATGGTGTGAGAGAGTGGTCAAGTTTCATTCTTTTGCATGTAGCTGTCCAATGTTCCCAGCACCATTTCTTGAAGAGACTGTCTTTTTTTCCACCAGATGTTTTTTCCTGCTTTATCAAAGATTAGTTGCACAAAGAGCTGAGGGTCCATTTCTGGGTTCTCTATTCTGTTCCATTGGTCCATGTGTCTGTTTTTGTGCCAGTACCATGCTGTCTTTGTGATCACAGCTTTATAGTACAGCTCAAAATCCGGCATTGTGATGCCCCTAGTTTTGCTTTCCTTTTCAACAGTTCCTTGGAGATTCGGGGCCTTTTCTGGTTCCATACAAGTTTAAGGACTTATTTGTTCCAGTTTTTTGAAAAATGTCCTCGGTATTTTGATCGGGATAGCATTGAAAGTGTAGATTGCTCTGGGTAGTATGGACATTTTAACTATGTTAATACTTCCGATCCATAAGCTTGGAATATTTTTCCATCTTTTTGTGTCCTCAGCAATGTCTTTCAAGAGTGATTTGTAGTTCCTAGAATATAGGTCCTTTACGTCTCTGGTTAAGTCGATTCAAAGGTAAAGTATGATTTTTGGTGCTATTGTAAATGGGATGGATTCCCTAATTTCTTTCTCTTCAGTGTCATTATTCGTGTATAGAAATGCAACTGATTTCTGAGCATTGATTTTGTATCCCGCCACATTACTGAATATCTTTATAACTTCTAATAATTTGGGAGTGGATTCTCTTGGGTTTTCCATGTAGAGTATCATGTCATCTGTGAAGAGAGACAATTTGACTTCTTTGTTAATTTGGATAACATTTATCCCTTTTGTTGTCTGATTTCTTTTGCAAGGACTTCTAGTACTATGTAGAATAATAATGGTGAGAGTGGGCATCCTTGTCATGTTCCTGATCTTAAGGGAAAGGCTTCCAGCTTTTCCCAGTTGAGAATGATATTTGCTGTAGGCTATTCATAATGGTTTTTATGAGATTGAGGAATATACCCTCTATCCCTACACTCTGAAGGGCTTTAATCAGGAAAGGAAGCTGTATTTAGTCAAATGCTTTTTCCTCATCTATTGAGAGAATCATATGATTTTTGGCTTTTTGCTTGTTGATAAAATCTATGACACTGATTGATTTGCCAATTCTGATCCACCCTTGCATCTCTGGGATGAATCCCACTTGGTCATGATGGATAATGCTTTCAATGTACTGTTGGATTCTATTAGCAAGGATCTTGTTGAGGTGCAAGATGCTTTTATATAGAGTGTTCTCTCCTAACGTAAAGTAAGTGACACCTTCCTTATGCATTTGTGGACACTTTTGAAAAACTTGCGATCTTCGTAACAGAAGATGTGACTTGGAAGATGGTGTCTATTCAGTGTTCTGACTGAGATTTGTGTATATTGCCCTTTCCTGAAGGTTCAACAAACGTATTTAAAAAACAAGTGTATGTTCATTGGTCACAATGTGAGTTCGAAGTTGCCTTCTATCAACACAGACTTTGTTCTCACTACTACTATGATAGAACCTCTCCTCATGCTTTCACTCACCCTTCTGCAAGTACTTCCATCTTCATTACAGAAGATGTGAGTTGGAAGATCCTTTCCAAAGGGTGTTCTTCCTTGAGCATGCCACACGTTCCTTAGTTTTTCATACACACTTCTGGAAAAAACATCTGTCTTCATGAAGGTACATGTGATTTGGAAGTTTGTCTCTAGTTGGTGGTCTTTTTAGTGTTAAGCGTATGACCTTTCTCTTATGGTTCTACAGAGATATTTGAACAATCTTCTCCCTCCATGCATCATGATGTTTGAAGTATCATTCTCTATACAGAGGCTTGGAGCTCAGAGTTGAGTAAACAGCATTTCTTTGCACAATCCCTCATCCTTGAGCCAATGCTTCTAGGTTGGGGAGAGAAGATGTGAGTTTCAGAAGGTTTTCTATGCAGTTCGTTTGTGAAGTTAAGTGTGTGATAATTCCCTTATGCAGAGAAACACTTTTCTGAAAATGCTTCCAACTTCATGAAAGTAGACATCCTTGAAGGATGGATTCGGTACGGTACTTTCTTGAAGCTAAGACTCTGCCACTTTCCTTATGCTTTCAGCACAACGTTGCAAATTTTCCCTCTTCACGACATAAGTTGTGGCCTGTAAGATGCTATGAACCCAGTGATCTCATCTATTATTAAGTTTATGGCACTTTCCTTAATGTTCAATGCACAGGGAAGAAAACCCTGGTTGTTTCATTCATCAGGAGGTGGGTTTCATATTATATTCTATGTACACAGAACTGGTTCTCATAATCAAGTAGATGACACTTTCTTTACGCGCTCACACACACTTTTGCCAAGGCTCCCATCTTCATGAATGAAGTTGTGAGTTGAGACATGGTGTCTACACAGTGTTCTTCTATAGAGTGAAGCAACACACTTTATGTGTCTGTTTTCGTACACATTTTTGCTCATGCTTCTGTTTTCCTGACAGAAGACTGTGAGATGCAAGATGCTTCTCTATGGTGTCCTTTCTTAGACTTCAGTATAAGGCACATTCCTTATGTTTTCTAGAAACTTGTGGAAATGGTTTCATCTTCATGACCGAAGACATGAGTTGAAAGATGTCTTCGATACAACGTTCTTTCTTACAGATTGGTTAGTGGTCCTTTCCTTATGCATTCATTAATATTCTATAGCATGCTTCCATCATCATGACAGACGATGGGAGTTGGAAGACCCTTTCCATACCCTCTTCTTCCTGAGAGTTAAATCTATGGCGGTTTCCTTAAGGTTAAACACACATATTGGGAAACCCTAGTGTCTTCACTAATCAACGTTGCAGTCTCTCTACACAATCTTTGTTCACTGAAATGACTGATGGCACTTTCTTTTCATTTTCATACAACCTTTTCAAACGGCTTTCCTCCTCATGACAGATGTGGGTTGAGAGAAGCTTCTGTGCAGTGTTCTTATGTATTTAAATGAAGGGCATTATCTTGATGCTTACAGACACCGTTTTGCACAATCCTCCCACTTCATGACACCAGATAAGTGGTGCAAGATGCTTTTATGTAGAGTGTTCTATCCTCGCATAAAGTAGGTGACACTTTCCTTATGCATTCATAGACACTTTTGAAAAACTTGCCATTTCCCTAACAAAAGACGTGACTTAGAATATGGTGTCTATTCGGTGTTCTGACTGAGATTTTTGTATATTGCCCTTTCATTAAGGTTCAACGCATGCATTTAAAAAACGCATGTATATTCATGTATCATGATGTTAGTGTGATGCTGCCTTCTATCAACACA
>NW_023233215.1:0-938 GCF_002007445.2 Ailuropoda melanoleuca
CTTAGGTACCCTGAACCCAGGAGGTTAGCCCCAGGAATGGAGATCAGATGAAAGCCAACACTGCTGATCTAAACAGAGGCAGACAAAGTTCAGAAATTCTAACTTAGAAGCTTAACTGATTCAGAGAGGAGGTTTTGCTGAAACATGAGCTAAAAAGTAGGGGTGGGTGTGGCAAGGCCCACAAGCTCCCAGCGAGAGATGACCAACCAGGACACTCCTCCGCTCCACGTGGTCTCACACTCTTCTGAATGGGCTGTAGACTCAGGGGAAGTGGTGTTGTTCCCTGGGAGTGCTTACTGCTGTACCAGGAGGAAGAGACAAAGCTACAGACCTCAGGTCCCTAGTTCCAGAGTTTCTTAGGAGTCCCTGGTCTACTTCCATTCCTCTTTTAAAGCCACCTCACTCTGAACAGTGTTTCTTTTTTGCAAGAGGGGTCTACTACCTTTGGTAATGGTGGTGTGGTATATTACAGATAACTGGTTGCCTAGGCTTGAGGGCTATACCTTAGAATTGAATTTGAACTTTTATTAAGAGCAGGGCTTTTGACCAACTTTCTTTGGTGGTTTGCTACTCCTGGAAAAGGTCCACTGTTGAGCTCTCTCTAATTGGGCTTGAGATTTCTGGAGGTACTGAGTTCTAGATCCCCCTGATAGATTCACCTGCCTTAGGATGTTGCCTGGTCCTAGGAGGAAGAGTAGGCCATACCGTGACAGATATGGACAAACATGATGCTGTGAGGCTGACTGGAGTTGCCCTGCATAATGTAGAGGAACAACAGGCAGAGGGATTCATCATTTATACCTGTTAGGATGACCCTTTGCTAGCACATGGTTGGATGGATAAACTACAGCTCCTTTCAGAAGCTTAAGGTTGAAGCATTAGTTATGAAACTAAAGAAAATATATAGGCAGCTGGAAGTGATGGTTCATTATCATTAT
>NW_023233216.1:0-151 GCF_002007445.2 Ailuropoda melanoleuca
TGGTGGGGCGCCTGGGTGGCACAGCGGTTAAGCGTCTGCCTTCGGCTCAGGGCATGATCCCGGCGTTATGGAATTGAGCCCCACATCAGGCTTCTCCGCTGTGAGCCTGCTTCTTCCTCTCCCACTCTGTCTGCTTGTGTTCCCTCTCTCG
>NW_023233216.1:219-799 GCF_002007445.2 Ailuropoda melanoleuca
ATTTGGTGGTAAACATGATTAAAAAGTTTTAGACATCTCTGATCAACGACCCAGCTCTAGGTATAAAGTATAGAAAAAAATCCACTGGTGAAAATTAGAAGAATGGAGCATTTTAACAGTGTTATGCTAGCTCAAGAAGCCTGAAAAACTACAAGACTTAAGGACATTTCACATTTATCAAAATCACCTAGTAAATATTAGCACCTAGTTTATATTTAATACAAGGGACCATAACTGTTCATTCTCCACCTCAGGAATGGCCCTGTAACTTGCTTCGACTAAAAAAATGTAATGGATGTGTCATTGTTTGAGTTCTGATCCTAGGACTCATGGCGTCTTGCATTTTCTACTCTTGTCCTTTTGCAACACTGTTGCCAGAAACACAAATCTTGACTAGAATTTTTGAGGATGAGAGACATGTGGAGAAAAGGCTCCAGTCCTCTGAGACACCTCAACCATCCCAGTGGAGGCCCTAGATGAGCAAGATATCCAGGCTGAGCAGAGCCCAAATTGCAGACCCACAAAATCATTACCATATTAAAAAAATTAATGTTTTAAGTCACAAACTTTGGGATTATTT
>NW_023233217.1:0-938 GCF_002007445.2 Ailuropoda melanoleuca
TCTTCAAGCAAAGAGGCAGACTGCAGATAGCTATGAAACAAGATTAGCTGGTGGGAATGGCCTGACCATAGATGGCAAGTCAGACTGATGCTGGTAGCCTTGGGGGTAGGGTTGGGGGACTACAAATGGATTTTGACCAAAATAGACACTGATTCTAGATTGGACTTTGCTTATCTGGTGCTAGATGCAAATAGAGTATTATGGAAGAACTAGAGCAAAAGATATTGTACCCATTGGGATGGCCCACCATCATCAGACTGGGGAACTCACTTTACGGTGGATAATATCCAACGGTGGGCAGAGGGATATCCTTCTCAGACAAGTTGGATAGTTTGACAGAAAACTGAAACAGGCAATTAAAACACTGGTTGTCAGAAACAGGGTAACATAAAAGCTTAAAGGGCTGGCTTACATAGCTTCACGAGTGTGTGCTCACACCCAACATGAATATGAGGGGAGTAAATAAGTGCCCCCAGTGGAAAGGTATCTCCGTTTTTACTGAGGAAAAGGGGGTGGGGAAGGTGCTGGTATTCTTTCATACTTTCTTCCCACACATCGTCTCAACTTTTTTCCCTCTGCTTGATGCAGTGGTCATAGGACCAGAGTTGTAACTACAAGGGCTAGAAGCCAGGAAGCAAGAAACTCTAACTATACTTTTAACTTGAGTGTCACAATTCCTAGGGGCATGATGGGACAGGATGTGCCTTTACCGCATCTGTTAAATTGGGATCAAGTGTGAATTTAGCTATATTGCCCGGTGGTAAAAATAACCCTCTACTTGCACCTAAGTCATCTTATTCTATGTGAAAAGGAGTGGACAGATGGTGAGGGACTTGCTAGGCTAATATTGCTGCCTGCAATCTAGACCAGCATAGCAACCAAATTGAATGAGCCTTCCAAAGTTGGAAAAGTTCGGGTATAAATGGAGAGAAGGAAAA
>NW_023233218.1:0-938 GCF_002007445.2 Ailuropoda melanoleuca
CTCCGCTGTTACGTCTAAATTTATTGCTCTGTCTGAATTTAGACGCTTGGATCAGGAAAGTCGTTATCAGATTGACAAAATTCATATTTGGGTCATTGCCCACGAAATGTGTCAGCACCTCGTGGGTGCTTGGCCCTCTGTTTGATATTGGGGATCCAGAGTTTCTGCCTAATGAAACACCTTGAAAAAAACCAAATTTTCAGTGTGTAACCTTATCAAACAGAGCAGTCAAATAACCACAAGAATAAAAGGAAACCAAGAAATGAAGCAGTCATCTTTGTAGGGAAGGACTGCATAACCTGTCTCCTTAATCATGACTAAGCTCATTCAAGGCCATGTCCCTCAGAATAGTTGCTGCTTTGATGGAGGTCATAGAAAAGAAACTTGGGAAAATAAACCATTTTTGAGTGAGGTAAAAAGCAGGAAAAATACCCAGTTAATTCAACTCCAGAGTATTGGGTTCAGTGAGGGTGAGCATAGTAGGTTCCTGTAGTCAAGACAAATATTTGCTTAGAGTTAGAACAGGAATCAGAAATCCTTATGACAAATGAAATTCAGATTTTTAGAGAGGTACAAGCAACTGGCATAGATACAGAGGAAAAGCAGCAATTAACATGGGAATCAGTGAAGATTTTACAGAGGAGTTCGCACTGAGTGAAATCTTGCAGGCTTAATATTATAGCAGATAGAGGAGGAGAGGGGCTGGGAGAGCCATCTAGTCAAGGCTCAGAGACATGAAAATACAGGGGTCATGGGGGAGTGCAGTGGGAGATGAAGCTGGAAGATATTTCAACTATGTTGAAATGTGTTGGGCCCAGTCTAGGATGACACGTGAGGTGCCTGGGACACAAAATTTAAGGAGGCATTTACTCTCAGGGTCAGATAAGTACAGGGTCAGCACGTGGCTGTGGTCATCAAGTAGAAGATTGATTTCAGAA
>NW_023233219.1:0-938 GCF_002007445.2 Ailuropoda melanoleuca
AGGAGGGATGAACCTCAAGGTGACTGAGAAGGAAGGGCCAGAGAGGGAAGAGGAAAACCAAAGGAACCATCACCCCAATATTTCTCCTCTGCAAAAGAGGTAGGATATCCGACTGTTGCATCTCTTAAAGCATCATCTTCATGGAGTGAGGGTGCTTCAAGTAAAGAAGATTCTTCAAGTGAGAAGTTGACTCTAGTTTCAAATGTTTCTGATAGATTATACGAGATGAGGATTGAGAACTACCCTTTGGGTTTAGTGATAAGAAAGCCAGTGGCAGTCAGGTGGAGAGGTTTCAATCAATGGAAGAAGGAGAAGGAAGCCAGATTGGAGTCATTTGAGAGGTGGGAGGTGACAAAATTAGACAATGATCTTCGGCCACTTTTCAAGAAAAAGTGCTTTGTAGGGAGAGAGATAATTTGGGAGCTGGAGGGGTGTGTGTGTGTGAGTGAATGAAAAGTACCTCACCACTTTACCTGTACTCATGAAAGGAAATTGTTGAATATACAGAAAAGAGACAAGGTAATTAGCAGTTTAAGGTAGAAAGTGTTTGTCTCTAAAGCACTATTGGAGGAACTGGATGGATAGATAGATACAGAAAGAGAGAGAGAATACAATATGCAAGAAAAGTAATGATACAGATGAGGCCAGAGGTTTGGTGTGTGAAATTGAGGAAATCTTCCCATGTAATGACTTTCGTTTTTTCTGTGAAGAAGGTAAACTTAACTTCCTAGAGGGGCAACCCTGGGCTGATACTAAGCAAAATACAAAATTAGGGCAGTAAGAATCTGCAAAATACAAAACTAGGGAGATGGGAATTTTGGATGATGACTTACAGCAAAGTCCAAAAGAGGATGAATATAAAGAAACTCACACCTAAGCACATCGTGATGAAAGCACACAAAATCAAAGGCAAAAAAAAAAAAAAAAAGGGGGGAAGA
>NW_023233220.1:0-938 GCF_002007445.2 Ailuropoda melanoleuca
GTATCGCCCAAAGGAGAATGTGTAGATTGGTAGCATCACCTTCTCTCTTATAAATAATCTTTCCTATCTCCTCTTATACAAACAAGTTCTCTCAGTCTAAGGAAAGAAGCAGGAGGACAAGTTCATTCTAAAGCTGGAAGTTTTATGTGCTTCTAATCATTTACCCTTTCTACTTTATTGTAAATATTACAGTAAGTGGATTGCACTGGTAGGAACTGAATCATTTTGTCCAGGATTTATATTTTTGAGATCTCATTTTTTGTTATTCTTACTATATCTATTCTTTTCTGTTTTGCTTTATATTTCATTTGTATTTGTGTTTAAAAAATATGCTTAATAGTCCAATGAGATAAATTGTGAAAACATGTTGTGATATGGAAAAGAGGATTCCATTTCAATGCGCTACTGCAACAAGGGACATGTACACAAAAAATGCCATGTTCATAACCAGCTGCTTGAGGATGGGTAGTGCATGGGCTGAGGTGCTAATTCAGATTGTCCTATTCCACTATATGCCGTATGTGGGAAACAACTTACAAATACAGCAATGTCTCCAGAAAAATTGAAACACACTTAACTACAAGACACAAGAATTTGACACCTAAAACTGTTTATTTCTTAACGGTCTGTTAGAATATCAAAGCAAACACAATAAAGTTCTTATTAAAAAGAACCTCAAGTTGAGTGAAAAGCACCAAATGCAAGTTATTTACTAAAATGAGTTGGGAAAGAGTCCCTCCTTTTCAATGTTTTGGAAGAGTTTAAGAAGGATTGACATTAATTCTTCTTTAACTTTTTGGCAAAATTGACCATGAAGCCTTCTGGTGCTGGATTTCTCTTCATTGGGAGATTTTTAATTACTTATTCAATTTCCTTATAGTAATTGGTATATGGAGACTTTGTATTTCTTTCTGATGTAGTCTTTGTGGTTTGTATAT
>NW_023233221.1:0-938 GCF_002007445.2 Ailuropoda melanoleuca
TCTCTGTCGGGCCCTGGCAGCCTGGGAGGGGAGTCTCCTTCCTTTGCCCCAAGGTGAGGTGCTGATTGGGGCCAGGAGACCCCTGCACCTTCTTGGGAGCCACCCAGGGTCCGGCCACCAACACCCTCACAGGCATGTCCCCACCTGTCACCTTCACTCAACCTGAGGATGCCCTGGCCCAGAACCCACCACAGAGGCAACGTGTCTGCCCTAATTAGGACAGCGGAGCCCTGGCTGTCAAGTTCCTGCTAAGGAGCAGGGTGGTGACTGGGCCCAGGAGCAAGCGGGGAGGGTGGCGTGGGCAGCTTCTGGAGCGTTCCTCCCTCCCAACAGGAAGGAAGTGGAGTGTCTGGGACAGGGCTGGTGGGCTGGTGGCTGTGACGTGGGAGCGCGTCCACCTCCCTTCTGGTTCCTTCTGTTTCGTAAGTGTGAGAACAAAGCAGTGAGTGAGGATGAGGAAGGCCAGGGCATCCACGTACAGAGGCGCGCTGTGACAGGGCTGTCTCTGAGCAAGGTGAACAGAGGACGAGGGACGCAGGAGCTGCTCAGAGCCTCATTGCGGACGTGAAGTGGACCGATCAGCGAGAACTCTGTAATTCTCCCGGCTGCTCGGGCCAGGAGTGCAGTCTGGACAGGGTTTGGTGAAACTGCTTGGGGGTTTGCCCCGGACCACATGGGCAGCCGGCAGAGAGGGCGGGAGTCTTAGAGGGCTCTAGTGAGGAGGGGCTGACAGTGGGAATGGTCTCCTTAGTCTCTGGGGAGAGGCCGGGCACGCAGGAGACGGACCCAGTGCCCTACGGGGCATTCTGACACTGCGCCGGCAGGAGCCAGCAAGATGAGCAGGAGAGCGAGGGGAGCCCCCCAGGCACAGGGAGATAGAGCCCTGAGGGCCGGAAGGTTCCAGATCCAAAGGGCATGGGAGACCAGGCGGGGCCAGG
>NW_023233222.1:0-938 GCF_002007445.2 Ailuropoda melanoleuca
TCTTTCTTTCTTTCTTTCTTTCTTTCTTTCTTTCAAGATTTTCTTTTTTACTTGAAAGAGAGAGAAAGTGCACAAGCAGGGAGAGGGACAGCGGGAGAGGAAGAAGCAGGCTCCCTGCTGAGCAAGGAGCCCAGCACGGGCTGGATCCCAGGACCCTGGGAACATAACCTAAGCTGGAGGCAGGCGAGCTACCCTGGGGCCCTAAAAAGGAATTTTCTAAGTGTCATTAACATTTGGAAATTTGTAGGGAGCGAGAGTGCATGCAGTAGGAAAGGAAACTGGTAAGGGAGCCATCTAGAGATGGTATTCTTGGGGGGAACTGTACTCTTTTAATATAAAATTCATCATGTGTTGAGTGTGTGGTTGTGTGTTCTTTGACCTGGAACATAAATACTTTGGGGATACTTCTAGAAACATACATGAATGATAAAAACTAGCATTATCAAGATTGGTGTTGATATGGCAGTGAACTAATGACTTAATCTGCATACAAAGTTTATTCACTGTTATTCTTTTTTCGGTTACAAACTTTTTGTTTATTTGCCTTTTTGGTTGATTATACCCAAGAGAGTAGAGAAGAATTTGTCAAATATTTACAGTTTTGTTGGAGAGGGATTATACAGACACAAAACATTTAAATGGTCCATTATAGATTCCTCCCTCTTTCAATATGAATTGATCCCTATACTCAATATTAATTGATCCATCCAAAAGATAGCTTTTTGGGGTGATAAATTAGTAGTTACACGAGCTGATGTTTCGGATTTTCCTGTAATGGATGTAGATATCCTGTATTTGGATGGCAATATTTTATGCCTGTAAGAAGGTGGAATCTATTTGTTAGATATCTGAAGGGTGGGGAGAAGCGATTGAGAGAGATTGCTTTGAATCTGGGTTCTCCTGATTATAACTTTGTACAAGTTACTTTTCTGTGCCTC
>NW_023233223.1:0-938 GCF_002007445.2 Ailuropoda melanoleuca
ATTCAAATCTTTAAACATATCTTTCAGCAGAAAGTATTTCTGACTATTCTGAATGGTGATTTGTTTTGCTCAAATAGAGGTATAAATAACACAAGAAAATAAAGTGAAGGGAGGAGTTTCATTAAAGTATTAGCTAATTACTTGCTTACAATCTTTATTTACCACTACATAATCATACTACTAAAAACTTTATTTAATATTTTTCAGTAGGTGACAATTAGCCAAGATAAGAAGTATGTCTTTCATATGACTCTGTTCTTTAATTAAAATATTAGTCAAATGTCCACAAGGTATTTCTACAGTTAACTTGTAAAATGAGAATAGCTTCAATTCAAAAATACTAATTAAATACAGAATGTGATTCAATAAAAGTCACTGATGGCTAATTAAGGGAAGAATTATCAGGCTTGAATGAAAATATATAATACATATAATCCTAATGAGAGAATATGTTATTTGCTTTCCTCCCATGTTACTAGACATTCACCAACCAAGTATTTAACCTTGAGAAGAAACAAAGAAGTTTTCCTGAGCACATACCATTTCCCAAATACTGAGCTAGGCAATTTAGGGTTTCTAAAGACAGTTTGAAGATAAAATGCTTGCTTGTATTTCCTTACAGACTAATTAAGGAGAAAGGAGTTAGTTAACTATTAAAGAATAGGAACACTAATTCAAGAGACAAGACCTACCCTAAACAAGGCTTTTTACTGCTTTTTTTCCCTTCCTCCTTTTCTGCCCTCTTTCTTATTGATTTGAGGTTGTTGTTGAAGTTATAGTGGTTTTTTTTATTCCATTTTTTTGTTCTAGCATGTAAATAACATTTTTGGTAGTTATTGTTATACATTTTAAAGAGTGTGTCTTTCTCCAGTGATGGGTAGTAAGGAGGGCACGTATTGCATGGTGCACTGGGTGTTATACGCAACTAATGAAGCATC
>NW_023233224.1:0-938 GCF_002007445.2 Ailuropoda melanoleuca
TTCTATAGGAGGTCGCCAGTGAGAGTGCTCGAAGTGCTCACAGGGGCATGTGGCTCAAAACCCTTCCATGCTCCCCAGCCACGGGACTAAGTGCAAGATCTTAAATGTGGTGCATAAGGCTCCCGAAGATCTGGCCCCACCTGGCATCCAGTCAAGCTTCTCTGCTGCCTCCCTGCCCCTCCTGTGCTCCCTCGGACAGAACACAACCACTAGAATGTCCCACCTCTGCTTCTGACCTTGCCTCTGACTTGCCTGTGACAACCATGCTGTCCGTTCTCCCCGGAGACGTTCTCCTGGCCGAGCCCTATTCCTCCTTCAGCACTTGGCTTCAGATGACTCGTTCTGTAGAAAGCCATCCCCCTCCTCCATTCCCCACTGAGTGGGTGCTCCTTTCTCTGTGCTCCAGCAACGTCCTGCATACACCTTTACTCCCACTCAGCAAGGGGCACTGACCCGTCTTGATTCCCTGCCCCGAACTGGTGCTCAGCAAATATTTACAGGAAGAATGAGGGAAGAAGGGTGGGAGGTAGAGAAGGAGGGAGAAAGGAAGGAGAGAAGAGAGGGAAGGAATAGGGGGAAGAGAGTCCCTTTCCCCTTCTACTATGACCTTTATTAAGACATGGTTGATGTCATTCATTCCCATATATTTTCCCACAATGTCCAGAGCAATCATAATAGAATGTAAGTCAGACCGTGTCACTCATCAGTTAAAACTCACCAATGACTCCCTGGCTCCCTTGGAATAAAAGGTGCAGGCGATGACCGACAAGGCCCTGCCAGAGCTGGGCCTGCCCCTCATCTCCCGGATGTTCTCCCTCCCTCTGCCCCAGACACACTGGCCTTGCTGAACCTACATCCTGCATTCTCTATGGGGATGATGCCACCCCCGAGGGCACAAAAATTTGTTCTTGCGAGCAGAAAGATGTTGCTGTTTTTAT
>NW_023233225.1:0-1817 GCF_002007445.2 Ailuropoda melanoleuca
TTCCCAGGCTTCCCCAATGCCATTTGGCTTTTTAGGATCTACTGAATCAATTATTAATCTACCATCTCCTTTTCATATTACTATTTTTCTTACTCTTCTATCCTCTCAAATTGCATGTTTTTGTTGAGTTTTTTTTCCTTTCAGAATATCTGCTTACTGTATTTCAGGGATATTTAAGACATTAAAATACAAAAACACTTTTTAGGTTAGAAAGAGTGTTCCATGTGGTACTATCATGATGGATACATGTCATTATTCATTAATCCAAGTCCATACTGTAATGTACAACACCAAGAGTGACCCTGATATAAACTATGGGCTCTGGCTGATAATGATGTATCACTGTGGGTTCATCAGTCATAGCAAATGTACCATATGGTGAGGGATATTGATAGTGGAAGAGGCCGTGTATGTGGGACTATACCTTCCCCTCCATATTGCTGTGAACCTAAAATTATTCTAAAAATTAAGTCTTAAAGATACAAAAGAATATGATCAATTCTCCATTTTAACCCTTGTGTAGGGTTTTATACTCTTGCCTGCCCTGGACATAATTCAGAATATTCCATCAAGCAGACTGAATGACTGCCAAGGTGCATGATAAAATACTTATTTGGTAGGAAAAAAAAAATCAAATCAACATATCACGTTCATATAAGTAAGTAAAACGTGCTGAGTCAATACATCTAAATCACAAAACTAATTTGTCACTTATTTCCAATTATAGATTTTTTTTTAATTTTCCAAAATACAAATATACATGTCACATGCAAAGTAGTCGTTATTAAAAACTAAGAAGGGATGGGGCGCTGAGGCGCTCAGTTGGTTGAGCATCCCACTCTTGGTTTCAGCTCAGGTCATGATCTCAGGGTCATGAGATCGAGCCCCAGGTGGGGCTCAGCACTCAACACAGTCTGCTTGAGATCCTCTCCCTCTCCTTCTTCCCCTCCTTTGCTCCTGTTCTCTCTCTCTCTAAAATAAATAAATAAATCTTTTAAAAAAATAAGTAGGGGTTGTTTTGTAGAGAAGAAAATAGATGACTCCAGAAATCCTTGAAAGAAGCCAGAACCATGATTCAGGGAGTTGACTGTTGGCTACATGGGATGTGATAAAGCATTTGGAGAAAGTTCAAAGACTGAATGGTATCAGTCTCATGAAGAAAACAGTAAGGATTGTTTTTCCATTAGAAGAGAAAAGAATAAAAGGATGAAAGAAAGGATTGTATCATGTTTTGTGAAAGACATAAATATGTGGTCAAAATTTGGGCTTCTGTGGAGTTATAACAGATGCCATGATGGCAATATGGAAAGAGCACATGACTTGACTCTATAGAAACATGAGGGACGCTCTCCATGCTACAGGACGTGTGATGTTGGCCAAATCACTGTCTCTCTTTGTGCTTATTAGTGCTTGGCTGATTATCTGTAAACCCCTTTGAGTTATGCCTTGAAGACTGAAGAGATTAATTGAATTTGGCTTGGACTTACACAAAACATTCCAGGTTAAGTCCTGTCCATAAGCTACCAGCTCCTCCATCAAAGGAATCAGCATGCCTACTAGATGTTAAATACTGAGAATCAGTAATTCTTCATCAAATGTGCAATATACTATCGTCTTAGTCAATTTTCCATAAGCAGAAAGTATAGTAGAGCCTCAGGAGGGACTGAGTACCCCACACATAACTTCCTAACTTTGATGAGGTCACTAACTTTGATATTCTTCCTCCTGGAAACCTGCCCTGCCTGGGCACCATATTTAGTCAATTCCAAGATTCTGCAGTACCACATTCTAAATGTCAACTCCATCCTTTGTTCTTT
>NW_023233226.1:0-938 GCF_002007445.2 Ailuropoda melanoleuca
GGCTCTGTGGGGGCAGAATCCCAGCACAGTCTCACTGGGCTGCAGTTAGATTGTCGTAGGCCTGCATTCCTTTCTGGAGGATCTGGGACAACCCGTTTCCTTGCTTTTTCCAGTTTCCAGAGGCTTCTCGTCCCGGCTCCTGACCCTTTCCTCTATCTCCCACCTCAGCACCGCTTGTCTGTCTCCAAGCCTTCCTCCCCATTACTTTTCTCTCTAACCTATCCTAGAAAGGCTCTCCACCTGACAGAACTCACATGGTTATCCTGCACCCACTCATATAACCCAGGTGGCCTCCCCCATGTCCAGGGCTGACCTTTGTCGTGTCTGCAAAGCCTTTCGCCCTGTAAGGTCACACATCCATAGGGACCAGGGTGGGGGTTACTCTACCTGCCACACCTGCCTTCTACTTACTTTGGACTTAATTTGCTCTACTTTTTCTAGATTCTTAAGGTAGGAGCTTATATCACTGATTCTTTAGACTTTTCTTGTTTTTTAATATGATATACTTCTCTCTAAGCTCTGCTTTGGCTGCACCTCACAGATTCTGACAGGTGGTATTTCTCATCATTTAATTACCAAAATATTTTTAACTTCTCTTACAATTTTTTTTTCTTTGACCTGTAAGTTATGTAGAATGTGTTGTTTAATTTTCAGATATTTGGAGAGTTCAGGATATCTTTTTGTTAATGATTTTTAGTTTAATTCTGTTGTGGCCACAGACACACCATGTGTGATTTCAGTCTTCCTAAATTATTGGATCTGTTTATGGGCTATAATACTATAGTATGCAGCCTGAAAAGGCTTCTGTCACTTAGTAATATGCATTCAAGGTCCCTCCATGTCTTCTCATGGCATGATAGCTCATTTCCTCTTAGCGCTGAATATTCTCCCATTATCTGGATGGACCATAGGATTTACTTTTAAAAAATGTATTCTAG
>NW_023233227.1:0-939 GCF_002007445.2 Ailuropoda melanoleuca
AAATAAATAAATAAATAAATAAAATCTTAAAAAAAAAAAAAGAAAGAAAAGAAAACCACAGGCGCAAAATGATGTCACTTAGGCCAAGTTCCCAAATGAAGGCTTAATATCTAACCTAACTGCAGTTCCCACCTCCCCCAGAAATGTAGTCTTAACTGGTGGTCAGGAATTTTCTGGTCAGCACCAATGAGGTAATGTCACATGGGCCTTTCCTTCCCCCAAAGAAAGAGGAGGTAAACCCCCTAGGACCCCCTGCTTGTCTCCTAACGGAAAGCAACCTTGTCTGGAACAATCCTTTCCTTTTGCTAATAACTTCCTTGCACCACCTCCTTCCTTACTTCTTATAAAAACCTTTAAAAAAAAGAAAAAGCCACAACCACCCCAAAACCTTCCATGCTGCACAGCTCCTTGGAGCTCCCCTCTACTTGCTGGATGGGACGCTGCCTGACTCATAAATCAAGTAATAAAGCCAATTAGATCTTCAATTTGATTAGGTTGAATTTTATTTAATTTTAAAATTATTTTTTATTTATTTATTTTGAAGATGTTATTATTCATTTGAGAGAGACAGAGAGCTCACAAGCAGAGGGAGAGGGAGAGGCAGACTCCCTGCTGAGCTGGGAGCCCGATATGAGTTTTGATCCCAGGACCTGGAGATCGTGACCTGACCTTAAGGCAGACACCCAACCATCTGAGCCACCCAGGTGCCCCTGAATTTTTTTTTAAAATTTTTTATTTTAAGTAGGCTCCATGCCCACCATGGAGTCCAATGCAGGGCTTGAACTCATGACCTTGAGATCAAGACCTGAGCTGAGATCAAGAGCTGGACACTCAACCAACCGAGCCACTCAGGTGCACCTGAAACTTGTTTTTTTTTTTTTAAAGATTTTATTTTTATTTATTTGACAGAGATAGAGACAGCCAGCGAGAGAGGGAACA
>NW_023233228.1:0-4765 GCF_002007445.2 Ailuropoda melanoleuca
TTAGCTACTTAAAGAGTTTAAAGATGAAGATTGGAATATGGGCAATATTGTGTACACACTGACAAACAGACGGTACCTTGAAAAGTGCATTGCTTATGCAGAGAGCCATGATCAGGTAAATGAATATGTGTATAAATTGTATAAATTAAATGTGTCTCTCTCTATGTTTATTAACGGATCTAATACAAACTTATCTAAATGTAAATTTCTATAGTTTAATGCAGTTAATATAATTTATAGCTATCTGTACGTGAAAACTGCTCATACTTGGAAAACATTTTAAAATTATTTTGCAGATCTATAAATTCCAACTTCAAAATACAGTATTATTTTTACTCTGCCAAACTGTAATTAAAAAATTATAAATGACAGTTGCAAGTGTTCTCTTACATGTTTTCCTTTGTTGTAACAAGAGGAATATTGGTGCTGATCCAGGTTAATTTTAATTTCCATTTTAGATTTCCTCCTAGAGGTTTTCTTTTTATGCCTTTTGACAAGCTTTCATCATTTTTTTCCTGCAGTCACTGAAATCTCTTGCTAAGTAATCACTCTGACCCCTGTTTGTCCAGCTTTGGCCCATCCTTTCTAATGCAAACAGATATTTTCCAAAGAGCAAAGCAAATGTCCTCCACCCATTCTGATTAAGTCTTCTCATTCAAAGCCACTCATATTTTGGCCTAAGCCAAAGTTTCCACCTTCATTCTCTGCTTAACTCTCCAAGCATTTTATTCTTCAGTACAATAAAATTCCCACCCAGTCCTGAAAAAGTCTGATCTTGTACTTTCCCCCACACACCAGCAAATGTCTAGTGCACCTGAGAAGCTTCTATGAAGGCTTACCACCCTGCCTCNAACCTTTTTCTGATCTTGTACTTTCCCCCACACACCAGCAAATGTCTAGTGCACCTGAGAAGCTTCTATGAAGGCTTACCACCCTGCCTCAGATGTCATATTCTCCCTCAAGACCTCATCTAGTTGTATAGGGAAAATAGTTGCCTCATCCTCCATGTTTCATCACATTTTAGGCACAACATTTGTTTCCATTACCTTTAGATTGCCAGCCTTACCACTGTGACTGCCCCTAATAGTTGTTCAATAAACATAAGTAAATGGGGGAACAAAGGCCATTTAGTTATTTAAAGCCATAGTAATTCTCATAAGCATAAGCAACATAAAATGTTGTACTCTTTGTACATTAAAAAGGAGACAGTAAAAATATTTGAAATTATTTGCATGAGGTACCTGGGTGACTCAGTCAGTTAAGCGTCTGACTCTTGGTTTCAGTTCAGGTCATGATTTCAGGGTCCTGAGATCAAGGCTCTGTGCTCAGCATGGACTCAGCTTGAGATTCTCTCTCTCTCTCTCCCTCTCCCTGCCCCACCCCTGGCTCACACACTCTCTCTCTCTCTAAAGTGAATAAATAAATAAAATATTTAAAAAAGAAGAAATTATTTCCAGTATGTGTATTAAGAAAATTGAAGCTCAAACAATAAGCCTGTTATTCTTGTAGAAATTGACCACTTAAGGTAAACAGTTAGTTTTCAGGTGTCTTCGCCAATTAGTAAGAAAGTGTAAGTAGACCAGAGGTCAGCTGCTAAGGCCCATGGGTCAAATTCTGCCTGCTGCCTATTTTTGTGAAGGTAATTGGAACACAGCCATGTTCATTCACTTATGTCTTTTCTGTGGCTGCTTTTGAACCTTAATGGCAGATGTAAGTAGCGGAGACTGAGAAAGTGGCCCACAATGCCTAAAATATATACTAGGTTAGCCTTTACAGAAAGTTTTCTGACTCATGATGTAAACCCATATTAAATTTTGAATCTCCCAAGTCAGGGTAGGGCTCTTTTTTCAACTTAAATTGGCCATGGAACAGATCAAATAAATACCTACAAAAAATGAGAACCAAAATCTAAAAAAATTAAAAATGGATAATATTAATTTAAGCATGGAGGAACTCTCACCAAATACATAACAATATGAAAACTAAAATGCATGTATAAATTCTTTATATTGCAAATTCTTAGCAATTATAACATATTTTGAGCTCCCTAGATATGTTTATTTTATATGAATGAATAAAAGAATAAATGAGTGGATTCAACAAATTGAAGATGAAACAGATTATTTTCATAGTTTTCTTCCCAAAATGTACAGAAAATTATAGACTTCCCAAGAATTATTTCATACTTCAAAGATTCAGGTAATTCTGCCTTTTATTACAAAATGTCAGAATGTACAAAAAGATGCAAGTTTCCTAGTTCTTTTTAAAAGCAAAAATAGGGCACATGGGTGGTTCAGTCGGTTAAGCATCTGTCTTCGGCTCAGGTCATGATTCCAGGGTCCTGGGATGGAGCCCTGCATCGGGCTCCCCACTGAGCAGGGAGCCTGCTTCTCCCTCTCCCTATGCAGCTGCCCCTGCTTGTGCTCACTTGCTCTCTCTGTCAAATAAATAAATAAAAACTTATATATACATTGTCTTCAAACTTTTTTAACAGTGGAGCCTATTTTTGAGCCACACTTCTCTAGCACTCTAAGTTATATGTCAAATTGAAGCTGCGTTTTATTGGTATGTGTGTAGTCCGCTAGGGCTGCCATACAAAGTTCCAGACAGGGTAGTATAAACAACAGAAATTTATTTCTCACAATTCTGGAGGTTGACAGTCCAAGATCAAGGGGCCAGCACATTCAGTTTCTCCTGAGGCCTCTGCCCTAGGCTTGTACATGACCATCTTCTTTCTGTTCTCACCTGCTCTTTTTTTGTGCACACTCATCCATGGTATCTCCTCTTCTTCATATATGGACTCCACTCACAGTGGAGTAGAACCTCATTCTTATGACCTGATTTAATCTCGATTACCCCTTTATAGACCATCTCTCTAAATATAGCCACATCGGAGGTTAGGACTGCAACGTGAATTTGGGGAGGGCACAGTTCAGTCTATAACTGCACACATTTACTTTATATGTTTAGACTTAAAATACTTATCTAAACCATATCCTGAGCCAATTCTTTCTTGGCCCTTAAAATAAGGACAAAACCTACAGAATGAATAGATATTCTTCTAACAGTATTTTAAAGAAAAGTCATTTTAATCAAAATAGTTTAGAGATTATAATAGATTTATAAGTAAAAACATTTTTTTCTAAAAATGAAAATTATTATAATAGGGTAAGGAGATTATGGTTTTATCTCTATTATATGTTTCATTACATATTATTTTTTGTCAATGAAAAACACTTTGCATTATTAGTTAGCCATCTTTTAACCATAAATAATTCAAATTGTTAAGAAGCCTCTCTTCTACTCAGGAATTACCTGCCCATTTATCAACTGTTATATTTTCCTATAAAACAAACTAATTTTAGATTAGATGTCAAATTCAATGAGAAAGCAAATTTTACATTTTAAGGAAAAGCTGTCAACCCTCTGCTGAAGGGAAAGAGGGTCCATTTTACTATATTTATGTACATATTTTATATATATATAAATACATATGCAATAATATAAATACATATACATATAAATGATTTTTAAAATTTATTTAGTATTCTCAACATTATAATAAACATTTATTCCAATTTCAGAGAATTTGAAGCATCAGCTCAGGTATAACAAATATTCAGGTGGCTTATCCTGAGTTTTCAACCAAGCTNTCAGCTCAGGTATAACAAATATTCAGGTGGCTTATCCTGAGTTTTCAACCAAGCTCTTTAAAGATAAAAATCCATCCTGAAAATAGATGGTGTTGCTCTCTGACCAGCTCACCTGATTTTACCCGTTCACCTTCTGCAGAGAAAGCAACTATTTGAAAACACGTGAAATTAATACTAATTCAAACACTTCTCCTACATTGTTTCCCATCCCGTATCATCACGTGTTACTCTAGTATAAATCACAACTGCTTAGTACCTATTCTTTGCATTTATCTCAGTGACTTTTATTTCCATAGGCACTCGTTGGGGATAAGACACTGGCATTTTGGTTGATGGATGCTGAAATGTATACCAACATGAGTGTTCTGACCCCATTTACTCCAGTTATTGATCGTGGAATACAGCTTCATAAAATGATTCGACTCATTACTCATGCTCTTGGCGGAGAAGGCTATCTCAATTTTATGGGTAAGTATGAGTTGAACACATATCCCATCTATGTTCAGAACATTAACTAATATTACATATGACATAAATCATGTAGAATAATTTGAATTACTGTTCAGATTTAAAACAGAAAATTACAACTTTGTTTCTTTTATACACTGTCATATATAAGCTGCACAAATTAAATTACTATAAGATCATTGTTATACTAACAGATGACGCAAAAGTAGTCTAAATTTTATTTAATGTTTTTGTCAACAAGGGGGGTGAACTATTTTTAAAACTTAGGATTATTCTGAATTTAATCATTGGAGTTTTTTTATTATTTTAGTGTTTGCACATTAAACACAAGAAAGATATAATTGTCATGTCATAACATATCAAGCTAAGATTATTGGTCTTTGAGGTAATTGTATACCAGTGTGTTTATATTATAAAAATGAAAACCAAGGCAAAGGGTATTGTGATAGACAAAAATATATATGTATATTTATTTTAAAAATAGGAAAACTATGAATATTCAAAGTTCATTGTTGCCTGAAGGATCTTGAGTGATAAAATATAGAAGTCAACTAATAATATTTTCTGTTCTGTTTGGTTAACAGCGATCATTTGAGCATTTGAGTTTTAGGAGATTTCACCAGTTCTTAGATTAGATAGAGATA
>NW_023233229.1:0-939 GCF_002007445.2 Ailuropoda melanoleuca
AACGCTAGGGGCTCCCTGGGTCCTCTCTGATTAGCGGTCTCCTTGAGCATCAGCTTCCCTTCCTCCCCTCCAAGCACCTCTGGGCCTGGCAGCCTCAGCCCTTGTGGGTCACCCTGGCCGACTTCCAGGATGTGGCCTCAGGTGCCAGGGCTGGGAGAGACCTGGAGCTCTTGAGGAAGACCAGGTATTTTGCCCTTGGAAAGTCCCTTCCACCCCACCTGCCACAGAGCATGTCCTGGACAGCTGTCCTCTAGTCATGTCCATGGCCAGATTCAATGGAGAATCTGCTGCCAGCTCCGGCCACTCCTGGGGTCCCGCACCCCACTGGCTGTGAGTGGAAAAGATTAAAGCCGGGTCTTCGCATTCCAAATGCAGCGCCATCCAGGATTCAGTTTCTGTACTCTTGAATTAGAAACTGCATGAAGTCCTCTGAGTGTGCGGCTCTTCCCTCCCACTTCCTACAATAAAGGTTTCTCGGGACAGCCCTTGATGCATTCAGGAGCCGGGCAGGTCCCACTTCCACGGGACTTGTGCAAAGCCCAGGCAGCTATGGGGCCCAAGGCCCTCTGAACACAGCTGCCCATGTTCTACTCCCCCACCTGGAGTCAGAGAACTCTGGACTGTCCTCCCCTCCAGCTGTACCCCACCCTCAGCCGGAGGCTTCTCTCGGAACACCCGGAGCTCTGAAAGACCACACAGAGGCTAGGGCAGTTTGGAAGCCAGTTGAATTTCTGATGGGAGTTTCCTTACAACAGGGTGGCTGGGCAGGGGTAGCCAGACCCTCCCCATGTTGCCCCGGGTTCTGGGGTAGGAGCAGAAACAAAGTTTTAAGGCTGAGGTTGCTGCTATGTCCTGGATGCAACAACCTGGAAAATCAAGTTAATCAAGAAAACAAAAATCCCTCTAAACTCATACTGTACTCAAAAAAAAAAAAAAAAA
>NW_023233230.1:0-939 GCF_002007445.2 Ailuropoda melanoleuca
AATGACAGGTGAAAATTAAATGGATTGGATAAGAGAAGGGGGAATCAGTTAAAGATGACAATATTTTTGGCATGGGCGACTGGACGGATATGAGTACTACTTTCTAAAATTGGAAAATAGACAAGGTGAAGTTTAATAAATAGCTATTGGTGATGTTGGATAAAATCAGGAGTTCAACTTGGGAAGTATTGTTCGCATTGCCTCTGCCTTCAAAGCAGAAATGTTACTCAGAAAGTTCAGTATGTAAGTCTAGAGTTAGAATAGAAATATAACCAGAGATAATAATATCTGATTCATGGATTAGATATGACAGTCCTGGAGAGAGTTAAAGAGAGACCAGGACCTGGGAAAAAGCCCTTAGCATCTTCATCATGTTAAATCCATTTTCCTATTAAGTGTGATTTTAATGGAATTTAAACTTTCAAATTGCATATTATCACATTATTCGTGTTATCATGAAAGCCAAATGAAATCCTTTAAGATTATGTTCATTTTCATCAAAATTTGTAGGATAAAGGTGGCTATCATTGTTCTAGGCTATCACCTGTAGTAAACAAGTTGCCCTCAAATCTCTTTTAATTACAGAAGATTAACACACCAGAGTCTTTTATCAGCCGTTTACCTGCAAAGTACTTTGACTATTTTGGGTTCTGGGCTTGTTGTTGGTCTTTGTTGAACACAGGAGTCAGTGGAAAATCGACATCTTTAAGGACAGATACTTTTCATGTTAGAATTGAGACTATTGAAAACATATTGTCTTTAAAATTGGTTAGAGATGACAAATATGCTTATTCCCGCCAGTGAAAATATAACCAACATTTACAGCACAGTATTTTTGAGTCTAGGACTGGCTTCAGAGTACTATCCTGTACTCTGTACATTATGAAGATAAGATTATTCTAAACTCACATATTTGTGGTAAAGATGTATTTAATTTAT
>NW_023233231.1:0-939 GCF_002007445.2 Ailuropoda melanoleuca
TCAACTTCACAGCCCTCTCCTGAAGTGCACATCATTTACATAAACCTGCAGAAATTGCTCACACCAGCAAAGGGTGGTACAGGGGGAGGGGAAGATCAGCGGTCACTTGATGACCACCCTTACTTTTGTTGGAACTCCAAACAGCAATCTGTTCCAAAAACTAACCAGCAAACAAATACCAAACAACTAGCAAGCAATAAGCATGGTGGTCCTGGGGTCTTCTGAGCTTCCCACCCAGTGGAGATTGGAAGCCCAAAGTGACAGGTGGCTGTGCCCATCACAGAGGCCAGACCCAGACTGGATCTGACCGAGTAGCAGTGAGAGAAAGGAGGACGTGTTCAGGAAAAGAGAGAAACCAACAGACAGCTGAGTGATTTGATTGCAGCTCGGGGGCAGTATTCTTTATGTAATAATATTCTGGTCTGTTAAATTTAATAAATCTCCTTTTGATATAGTGCCAGGCACTTGCTGTGGTGAGAGAGTCAATCCACATGGCCTCAGAGGAAGAGTTTATCTTTGAAGAGGGCTCTCGAACGGCCAAGAACCCCGACACTCATGACTCCCACTAAGTGGTCCATCAGATGCTTGTCCACTTCAGTTGTTTTATTCTCTCCCAAAGCATTCAAGTCCCCTTCCAAGTGCCACTCAGGGGTGCTAGGTCTGCATTTTGGAAAGCAAATATGTGTATTTCCTCACCTCAAAGCCTTTCGATATTTCCATGTGTTTCTATAATAGATGATTGCTCATTTCCCATTCGCAGAACACTGCAGGACTCTGGAGACTTAATAGTTTAAAAGGAGGAGGAAAGCGCTGCCCCCAGGGAGTGCATGGTCTGGTCAAAAAGATAGTGCATGAAACTAGAAAAAAATATACTAGGATTCTCAATTATGAAATAATGCATCATGAAATTATGGTGTTAACAAGTAGTTTAGCTTTTCT
>NW_023233232.1:0-939 GCF_002007445.2 Ailuropoda melanoleuca
GCTCACCCCAGGAGGCAGCTGGGTCTTTGCTGGGCTCACATCACTGCTCACTTCTCCTTTGTTCATGATCATTGTGCCGACCCCAGGAGCAGTCCCACAAGTCCTGCAGATGCCCCCTTCTCTCCCTTCCTGATTTCCTGCTACTCCAGAAAATCTGATGTGAGACAAAAATATTACAGATACAATAAAATCCCCTCTGTAATGCTCCCTGGCCCCTTCCTTTCCCCGTCTTCCCACAGGCAACAACAAACAGGAATTTTACATTTATCCTTTGTGTTTATGTCTTACTGTCTTAACTACATACAACTGTAAACATGCAAATGATACAGTTTGTGTGTTTTTTAAAGAACACACAAATGACAAACTCTACTTTCACTCTACAACTTGCTTTTTTATTCAACATTGCTTTTATGATCTGTCAAATTAATACACTACTGATTGGGTTCAATCATTGTTATTTCTGTAGAGTATAGTCATCTGTATCATAAGTGCACCAATGGACCGTAGTAACTCTGCTGTCAATTCTGCTGTCTGTATTAGTTCTGCAGTCAATGGACATTCAGATCGTTTTCCAGATTTAGTTCTGCAAACAAGGCTGCAGCCAGAAACACTGTGCACATCTTAGGCTGCAAGTGCCCAGAGAGGGGACGCCAGGTAATGCCCATCCACGGACATCAGAAATCGTCACACTGCTCTGCAAGTGGTTGTAGGAGTTCACACCCAAAAATACTGTCCCCTCACCATGTCTGCACCCACACTTAGTCTTATCAAGTACTTCTGGGTGTAAAATGGCATCTCATGTTTGACCCAAACCTCCAGAATTAGTACCAAGGAGGCTTGGTGGAATTTAAGGATGGAAGAGAAGAAATTGTAGGCATTTAATATTGACTCACAACTCTTTTTTCTTCAGTCTAATATATGCACTAGCATTCAATCTAC
>NW_023233233.1:0-939 GCF_002007445.2 Ailuropoda melanoleuca
AGAGCGTGGGAAGGAGGGGGGCTCCCCACAGACAGATCTGGGCTCCAAGCTCCAGGTTCTACCTAGGTGACCTGCCCTGACCAGGGATGCAGTCACAGACCACACAACCATCACCAATCACCCAGCCTCTGTCCCCCACCCTCAACTTGCCCCCACCCACCCCCTTTCTTTGGAAGTGACCCAGGAAGTTCTCTGTGATGGACCTTGCTCACTCTACCCTCCCACTCTGTAGGGAAGAAGGAATCCTGGAAACCAGCTCACCAAAACCCAAGTATGCCCTGGCAAAGTCTCAACCACTCCTGGCCAGGGTTCTGGGGCCCCGAAGAGGCCTGTGATCCTCTCCCCTCCTCCTCCCTCCACGGCAGCAGGTGCTCTGGGTCATCTGATGTGTATCCTGGTCACTCACCCGCCGCAAGCGTCCCAGGGATGAAACGGGTGGAGGAAGACAGATCCTGAGACAGTTTCTAGTCCGAAAGCCCCAGTGCTTTCGGGAGCAGAGCTTTTAGGAGGGGGCAGCTGAGATAGAGTCCTGGCTGGCTGGCCCAGGCCAGTGGTAGAGCTGTGACAGGGATCAGCATGGGGTGTCTGTCATGCGCCTCTCAGGTTCCGCACTAAGCACTCACACCCACTAGCTCACCTGAATCCTCAAAACACCTGAAGTCAGGATAACTATATTGTGAGAAAACAGGTGAAGTGCCTTACCCAGGGCCACACCGTTACAAAGCAACCGAATTAATTGCAAAGTGTTTCTCTTTCCTCTGCCTACTGAGCCCATCCCCTTATGTAGGTTTCAAACTCCAACTTTACATACACATTTTTTCATATCCGTCTTTCCTCCTCTCCTAGGAAGAAGCCAGTAGTTTCTGCAAGATTCCCCTCATCCCCTCCACCACACACACACACACACACACACACACACACACACACACACAACCCCCC
>NW_023233234.1:0-939 GCF_002007445.2 Ailuropoda melanoleuca
AAGGCTGAACACCTTTTGCATATATTAAGTCATTATTTTATATTAGATGATACCCAAGAATAAACCTCAATATTCTTGATGATTAACTGTATATCGTTAAGCAATGGACTACAATCCATCACAAAATATTAAACTAAATTTAGTGTATTATTCAATGATTTTAAGCATATTAAATTGTCCAGAAATCTCAGGAAAAAATCATAAGTTTGAGGTAAGGACTCACGTTTCTGAGTCAGGGAACATAAATTTATGTTGGTCACAGAATAAAATATACAACTCAGTGGGTGTTCTCTATCGAAAGCTAGTATAAGCGTCTCATGTCACTGCAGTTTTCTTGACCTTTGAGGATTTACTTGGTATTCTTTATTAAATTCCTCCAGTCAAGTGATTTTTAAATAGGTAAACAGTCATTTGGAGATTTTTAAAAAATGCTTCTCTATACCTTAGTTAATATATCAAATATATATATTTGAAATACATATATATATATTCATATATGTATATATGAAAACCTTTGTGTTACAGGTATTATCCTCATTTTAGAAATGTGACCAAGGTAAAAAAAAACCAAACCAACAAAAAACAAACATGGTCAAGATCAGAGTTAATCAGAGACATAGTTGGTGGGCCATTAGTCAAGGTCTTCAATCTGAAAGTCTAGAGATATTGCCCTTTGTCTCAGCTAAGGAGAAACTTAGGGAAATGAAAAGAAAGAGAGAAATGAGATGAAAATTATAACACTATCCTTTTACATTCCAGCAACTCTATATGTTTGTTTGTTTGTTTTTTTGAGGGAAACCCAGATTCCATAATTTTATATAGACTTCTTGACTTAGCAGAGTGCATGTACCCTGGCTGGAAAATAATCTTTATAATCCAGTCAAGGAAATTAGACAGAATTGTTCTTTAGTCTCTAGGTTTTCAAGGATGAATAGGGAA
>NW_023233235.1:0-939 GCF_002007445.2 Ailuropoda melanoleuca
TATTTGTTAACTTATTTTTTAAATTGATGAATAGACAGTGTCATGTCCGGACGTTGTTTCCACAGCCCAGGTCCTGACCACCAAGGAGGAAAGAGGGTCAGGGGGTGGCCAAGGTTGTTCTAATCAGGAAGCTGCATGCCAGGGGCAGCCATTTCCAGGGCTCCCTCACCCACAGCTTCGTCAAGAAGTGATCTTTATGAATTAGACAAAGGAATCCCTAGTGGTAAAACTGTGGCAAATTTAAATTGCATGTCGAACGGTACAAAAGAGCTTTCATTAGTAAAAGTAATGGGAGTCAAGAGCTAAGATTCTACTGACACTTCCTGCACTTGCTTAACAGATGAAAATGCAGCTACTGGGAATGGCCGGGGTGAAATCCTGAATGAGCCTGTGTGTTGTTGAGATCCCGGAAGGGTTTGGTTGCCTGGTCAGAATCCTGCCTCTAGAATTATGAATTTGGGGGAATCTCTCTAGGATAACAAACAAAGCATCCAAATCGATGAAGAAGGGGTCTTCTAGACTCGAAGAACAGGTGATGGAAACCAATATGCTTATTAGGAAAAGGTGCAAGGAGATAAAGACCTGCTTAATAACAGATTCTTAAACCCAACTGATGTTCTTCTGAGACCTGTTTCCCTTAGAGCCTGGTAGGACTTTCTACCGGTCAATAAATCCAGTGTTCTCCTGAGGAAGAGACATGGGGCAGTCTGCAGCAGAAGAAGAACAGGATTGCACAACAGAACAATGAAATTTGAATTATCTGAGTTGTTAAAAGTTGCAGAGTGACCCTTGTAATCCTGGTTGGTGTCTGAGCTGGGGAGATATTGGAGGTATCAGAATATGTGCTATAATTCCGCAGTGATGATCCTGGTGTGTGTTAGGCAGTGAAGAGGGGGGAGAGAGAGAGAGAGAGAGAGAGAGAGAGAGAGAGAGAGAGAG
>NW_023233236.1:0-11359 GCF_002007445.2 Ailuropoda melanoleuca
AAGCTCCCGCCCTTCCCCCTCAGCAGTCTTCTACACACGGTACTCGTCTCTTACCTGGAACCAGGTGTGTTCTGAGGGGCCTTCCTTGCAGAGCCCTGCCCAGACAACCCCACTCAGGCTTCCTTCCCCTCAGAGAGAAGAGTGGCAGCTGGCAGAGATTGCTCAGTGTGTGGTCCTGCTCTAAAAGATGAGCTGAGACCACCAAAACCTTGCTCAGAAAGCTGTAAAGACTCAGAAGGAAGCTGCCAACCGGGAACGGGGCAGCCAGCCCTGACAGGGTAGCTGAGTCACAGAACGCCCAGAGCCGCAAGTCCACAACCTGAGAAACTTGTCAGCACCAACTGGGGGAAAACAGAGGCATCTCCTCTCTGAAGCCAGCCTCCTGGGAGGGCCCACTAAAGCCGACTGAGGCGGAATCCAACCTCCCACCCTGAAATCCCAGGGCCCTAGGGAAAGGGAGGGGACTGAGGGGTTTCCATCCCAGACGCTTCCATTCCCTTCATAGAAGGATAGGACAGCCATTTTTGCAAAGGCCTTAACTTTAAAATTATAGATAAATTTATGATTTACAGGTAAAAATTACAGATAAAATGAAAAACGCTTACTTGACTGATACTACTTTAAACTGTTAGGAGTCCTAACCTGCGACATAGTCAACTGGAAACGAAAGCAAACCGTTTGCTGAAAATATCATGTAATTTAATAAGAAAATGTTGTGTACTTTACAAACTTCAATCTAAATATTACTTTTCTGAAATATATCTTGAGTAGAGTAAAATATAGCCAGATTAAAAAATACTTGGCTTCCTCTTTTCAATACTAAAATTACCAAAGCTCTGGTCATTCCAGACAAAATGTTAACCAAGCCTTTAGACAACAAATAGCTTAACAAACACTTACTGAAGACTCAGCAAGTGCCAAGTCTAGTTCAAGGTATTAAACGTCTAGCTCTATCAATACAGACAGCGCAATATCTACCCATGTATCTACAGATACATAGACAAGATCAAAGTACAGATGTATCTATGTATAGACATAAATGTATCTCAGGATATAAAGATGAATAAGATAGAATTCCTTGCCTCAAGGAGTTTAAGGTATAATGAAGGAGACAGACACATGAACAGATAAATCAAAGAGCTAATTGCTATCTAGAGGAACAAAAGGTAAGAAGAGATTGACATAGAGCAGAAGCATTCAATCCGCCCTAGAGGGTTCCAAAAAGGCTTTCTGCAAGAGATGACACCTGGGGTAGGCCTTGAAGGAAGAGTGTAGCAAGGCAGACAAAGAATGAAAGAGCATTCTGGGCAGAAATACCCAAATGGCAGAGCTCGGAGGTGTGAGGCAATATGGTGCATACAGACCATGCAGGTGGATCAGGGTGGCTGGAACGTGGGGTGAAGCTGTAAGGTCAGGCTATGGGGACCTGGGTCATTGAACTTAGGGAGGAGATTATGAATTTGGCCTGGGTCGTGTTAAGTTGCAGTGCTCTGAAACATCCAGGTAGAGATGGAAGTCTAGCCTGGAGATACAGATTGGGGTCATTGGGAAAAAATGGTCATTAACAAACCCCAAGAGTGGATGAGACAACTGAGGAAAAGTACAGAGCAAGAAGCACATCTGGTTTTGAGTCTGCAGAAACTCTGACTCTGAAGGGCCTTCTACGCTATACTGTTATGAACTGGGAGACAAAGGCCCTGCTTGGGTTGGCCTGAGCACTGCCAGTGCTACCCATGACTGAGCAAGGGAGTCTGCTATCCTGTGTCCACTGTCAGGAAGCCCATTTTTGCCACATACCCAAACTATGTCCCCCAAGTAACCTTATAACCAAGCTGGTACTTTGGTCTCCATCTGCTTGAATTCAATTTCTCAACTTGTTCAGAACTGAGAAAGAAAAAAAGAAAAGAAAGCAATCCCTTGATGATCAGAAGCTGCCCAACACACCTAGCAAGGTCATGTATTCTCCTACTAGACATAAACCATCTCAAAGAATACCAGCCTCAGACAAGGTTGCTCTGAGACATGATGAAAGAAACAAAATAAGTCCACTTCATCATTTTGTCCAATCACAGACAAAAACAAAGTCAATGTATCACCCACAAAATATGTAACATCCCTTTCTCAGCCAAAATGATTGATGGCTACTTCTTTACCAGTTACGTTCTCTTTATTCTAGTCTCCCAATAGATAAGATTTATTGAGATACCTAATCAGAGAATTACCCCTGCTCTCTGACAGCATCTATTCTGGAGCAAATCTCCCCTTCCTCAGACTCTCTTGTAAATCATCCAACTAAAATCCAAATCCACAGAATAGGTTCTCTCTACCCGCCTTTTACTGAGACCCCCATGATTCTGCATGGCATGTGTTCTCACTTGCTGCAACAAGTAATAAAGCTGGCATGGCCAAATACTGCATTCCTGATGGTCCTCGGCTGGAGGATATTGACAGAACTCCGATGAGGAATATAAATAAATTGAGATCCAAAGACCCCACCAACACTAAGATCGGAAGAGTAGTACAAGTACAAGTACTCCTTGTAGGAGTAGAGAAGCTGAACGTGCCTGGGGAGGGGCACAGAGCCTTTGGAAGCTCTCTAAGGAAATAAGTGTTGATGTTGCTAAAATTCTATTTCTTCAACTTGGTGGAGAGTATATGGGGTTGTCATATTCTTAATAAAATGTTTCAGTCTGAAAATTTTAACAATATTGTTTTAAGAAGGATACAAAATCAACAATATCAGATGCTGCTGAGAAATCAGGTAAACTGAGAACTGAAAAAATGCCACAGAGCTGAACCACATGAGATCACTGGTAACTCAGTGGAAAACTCGTCTAGTGGACTGATGGGTATGAATGACATAGGAGAGTGGATTAAAGAGTAGGAAGGAAATTGAGACAATGAATACAGAAAACTTTTTCAAGTTCAGCTGCACAGGAGAAAAGGGGGAAGGCGAGCGATAGCTGGAAAGGTGTGTTACAGGGAGAAGCCCATGACATTCGTGTGAGTGGTAAGACCTCTGGGTCTCAGCTCAAGACAGGTAGCAAGTGGGTGGGGGCTGAATCTCAAAGAGGACCCTGTTTCCCTGTGCTTCACTTGACTTTAGGACTTGGGCTTTGAGTAACACTTAACTGACCATCACTACAAACCCCCTTCCCCATTACAGGCTATAAGAATGAAGAACAGGAGTGAATGAAAAGATAGTAAGGGAAAATGGCGCTGACGCACTGAACCCCCAAATACATATGTAAATTTCATACTATCTGCAATTCTTTCCTTCATTAACATAGATAACAGACTTTGCATTGATTGGTTCAGTCTCTACACTTACAAATCATAATGGCCATGTATCAAATTTACTATAATTCAGATTCTAAATTCCTGCCAAAAGATCGTGGAACCAGTAGTGAAGCAGAAAAAGGCAACTGTCCACGAAGTTTGCAGGACTTTACATCTCACCTCGAAGATATTCTGAGAAAGGGATGGGGGAAAATAAGAGTCACACAAAGTGAGCGAGAGGAGTTCTGTTCAACACAAACACTGGCCTGCAATCTGGCATCTGTGAAACTGCGGTGTCCCACACAGCTGGACCGAGGCCGCAGCCCTCTTCCCTGCCACTCTCCACAGCAACACACTTCACGCACCTGCGGCCAGCTGGGCTCAAGTTCACGCCTGCAACTTTAGCTTGGCTCTGGGTTCGAAGAACCCAAACCAGCAATGACTTGGGAGAGCTGCCGCTTCCTACTAAAGGAAACGAAAAACCTGAGACTGATTCCACGAAGCAGGAAACTCGGGACAGACAAGGTTGTTTTCTAAATCCTCATGACATGCCATAAGGGATCAGATATCTACCATCCTTATTTTAGTGATGAAAAAACTTAAATCGCCAAAGCACAAGCTTTCTAGATGAATGTAAAATAATTAATCAGCCTGTCAGAATGTTCACTCCTATTGACACACAATTAAGGAAGGAAATGGGTGTCAAATGGAATAGATATTGATTTCCCCAGGCTGATGAGACCTACGCTGGACTCACGAAGAAACTCCAGAAAGCACTGCTCAGCCCGACCCAGATACACAGCTTTGAGTGGATCACTCCATTTATTTAAGGTCTCTTACCGGGGAATTCTAGGGTTGGACTGGATAATTTCTGACGTCCCTCTGGTTCTCAGTCAAAAGTTAAGCTTCAGTGGCATCTTCACATTCCCTTCCTAGCATCGCCCACCAACTAAATAACCCTGGCAAATCACGGACCTTCTCTAAGTTTCTCAAGTGTGAAATGGTGGTAAAGCCTCACTCACCTCCCTGCAGTTGGCCGGAACACCTCACCTCTTCAGAGTGTAGCCAAGGTGAGATTTTACGTCAACTATGACTTCTTTGGAAGAAGAGAACTTTATTTTCTACAACTGAATTTAACTTTGCTTTCACGGCCCAAGTCTGCGTGGAGCACGCTGCCCGTCCGACCCTGCTCTGGTGTGCTCACTGTAACCCGACGATCCCTCTCGGCCAGATTCGCGCCTGCACCTTCCCTTTCCCCTGAACGCACAGGCTCCTGGAAGGGAGAAGAGCCTGTCCCCTCAGAATTGCTCTACTTCCTGCCTGTTGCCTGAGTTCTTCTTTTCCATTCTCCAGAAAACAGTCCTGGTGCCGTATTCTGCATCAACACTCTGGTCGACTGTAAATTCTATGCTTAGACTGTCAGCGTTGGCTCATAGAGAAGCACAGATCCTTTTTTGTTACCATGCTATTTCCCGCCTTCCCTCTCTCAACAAAGCCTTGCTTCTGGAGATCAAAAATGCTTGCTTTCAGACTGTCTCACTCTGGATCTTAAAACAAACTCTCGTTTTGATCCCAGAAGCCCAGCCCTGGCTGTTTCCTCCAGGCAGTATCCACCCTTCTCCAGAAATAATAAAGATCCCAGTTGCGACTGATAGAAAGACGCAGGGCAACCAGGAACAATTAGGGGTTACTAGAAACAAGAACAGGTTAGTTTAGTATTTTCAAAAACATTATCCATGCTACAGAAGCCTTTTGGGTATGTCCTCTCTTTTCTATTCCCTTAAAGATCTTGCTACTTTAGGTTCTGATCACTACAAAAGAGCTTCGCACTCCGCATCCTCCTGCATGGCTGCCATTAGAGTTTTACCAAACTCACAGCTTCAATCATGATTTAAAAAAGCAAATGCCCGGAAACTCTTCAGGCTGACCTCGGACCCTTTCAGGTGGACTTCTTCCCACCTGCCAGTCTTCCTACTGGGGCCCCACAGTAAGAATGATCAGATGACAGCTGGGACCTCAAGAGGAGGGGAGCTCCCCATCTCCAAGGCTGCACATGTCCAGGCCGGTTAACCCCTTAGCAGAGGGGGCGTCGAGTCAGGGGTCAGCTCATACGCCTAGACACAGAACCACCTCGGCCAGGACGGTGTGCGCACAGCCCCCGCCTTCTCTCTACTGCCACAGATGGACGGAGCACACAGGCTATCAGCTGGGCTCGGGAGTTTCCTAGTGCCTCACTTTGCTCATGCTGTAGTTTTATCTAAAAGGGTCGTCTTTTCTTCCTCATTCCCGACTTCTAATATATCCCCTTCCAAATCCTCCTCCTTCTTTGAGACTTATCCCCAAATGCCAGATTGTTTATGAAGCTCTGATTTACTGCTATATAGTCCATCCTGCTTACTCTTCAAGCACTTTGATTTCACTTTTCTCCTGCCTCATACCATGTCTCAGATCATATATTTTATGTGCTTCCCATCTTTCTGACCGACGGTAAGCACCTGGAGAGCAAGGACTGGGTCCTGCGCCTATGGAACAACCCAGCACAGAGGGTATGGGATAACGTTCAGTTCCCATCTGTTCAGCAACTACAGCATAGTCGTAATGCTCCTTGCTGTGGAAGTATAGAAGAGATTTTGAAATATCTTCTCTTCAAGGAATATGCAATCTAACTGGGGAGGAAAAAATTAGATAGATGAAAAACAAAGCTTAAATGGGACTTTTAAAAAAGAACAAAGATGTTCTCAAAACTATGAGGAGAGGAGAGAGAGAATCTTCAGTATTCACCAAAATACAGCCTCCAGAATTTTCTGGCACGTCTCCCCTCGCCCTCCCCCTAAACCAAACCTATAGTTCGGAGGTGCTCAGATCCAGCATTTGGTCCTCTTTCCTTTCAAAGGTCTAAGTCTGGAATAAGTATAATAATGAGAACGTATCCTTTTCAGTGATGTGTGAAAAACAGAATAAATTTGGGGGAAAAATCACACCAGGTATTAGCAAGTTCATGGCTGTATATAATATTCAGCCGCATAAGAGTAGTTATATAATAAGCAAATTCCAGAGGAACCCAACGCCGATCCCTCGCATTGCCGCAGATGGCGGTGTGTTAGTGGAAAACACACCGATCAAGACCCTGCAGAAGCCATTAAGCCAGGGGCCAAAGACTAAATGAAATCCACCAAGAACTATTTCTTGGCAGAACTAAAGGCAGAAGGAATAGAAAATTGAATCACAAATGGAAAAGCCCCAAGTGACCTAAACTCGCTCGCACATATCTAAAACACACAGAAAACGACAGTTTAAAGGGGTATAAAAAAATGCCTGGAAGAAATCAAGTAATAATAATAATAGTTTATTAGAACTAATCTTGCAGCTGCAATAACTTTTCCTCTTCAAGTCGGGAGTTTGTAATCCAAACAGCTGTGGTGATTATAACAATAGATTTTGTGTATATCCATTGCACTTCAAAATATTTCCCCAGAAAAGAAACTTCAAGTCCCAGAAACCTGCCAAAATATAGGTGGTGGCTGAAACGGCCCAAAGATGTTGCCAGGTTAAAGTAAGTGAGCAGAGTTAGCAGGGAGGACCGAAGGAGTGTTTAGAAAGAAGGAGAGCAAATGCATCAAGACATCTGCAGTAAGGGAAGGAATGTGTAAAGAGATTGGTTTCTAATATAGTTAACATTTTTAAACCTACTTCCAAGTCATCAGCCCTGTGCCTGTTATTTACAAGTAGACTATATCATACAATCAATAATAAAGGAAATACTCTCTACCATGTTTAATTTTATGAAATTATTAGTGAAGCTTTTCAGTTCTCTAAAAGCGAACAAAAAAATTTTTAAGGTTATTCTCCTAGTACCTCAAAGAAGGCTGCATCATCCAAGCTGCTCCTTAAACTATTTCCAGAACCGATGGTCTGAGATAACTTAGTAATTTACAACTTCTGTCCCAATGAAAGCAGCAAAAATGGGCTAAAGGTTGATTACTCTTTAAGGCAGACCTCCTTGTAATGGATAATTCATCAACTGAATTCTGATTAGAAGGTTTAGAAAAATATATACTCATTCTCAAAATCACTAGTTCAATTAAATGTCCACTAATAACCACAATATTTTAAACATTTCTAGTCATTTAAACAATAAGCCCACATTAACAACTACAAAATAAGATTTTGTATCTTATGACTGAGGTAAACATAATGTTCCAATTCAATTTCTGGAAATTTAAAAACTAAACAGGATTCCAATTGTAGGGATGGTGAGTTGAACTCATGTGTCTAATCTAATGTAATACAACGTATTAACAGGCTATAGGAGGGAAATCACATGATCTTATCAACTAATGCGAAAGAGCATGTGACAAAATTCAACATCCAGTCATGACAAAAACTCTCAGGAAACAAACAAATACAAAAAAAACCTCTCAGGAAACTAAGAACACAGGGAACTTTGGAGCGCCTGGGTGGCTCAGTCATCTAAGCGTCTGCCTTCAGCTCAGGTTATGATCCCAGCGTCCTGGGATGGAGCCTGCGTCTGGCTCCCTGCTCAGCGGGGACTCCGCTTCTCCTTCCCCCTGCTCTTGCACGCTCGCTCTCTCCCTCTTTTTCTCCCTGTCAAATAAATAAAATCTTAAAAAAAAAAAAAAAGAATACAGGGAACTTCCTCAACTTGATAAAGAGTATCTACAAAAAACCTACAACTGATATCAACTAAATGATGAAACACTGAACTAGGAGTAAAGCAAGGATGTCCATTTTCACAACTTTTATTAGATCTAGTAATGAAAGTTCTAGTGAGTATAATAGTCAAGAAAATGAAATAAAAGGCATATAGTAGGCATGAAGAAGTAAAACTGCCCATATTTGCAGATGACATGATTATCTATGTAGAAAATCCAAAACCAAATTGTATCCACATACTATCAATGAACACGTGGACATTGGAATTAAAAATACAAGAGCATTTACAATCACTCAAAAAAACTGAAATACTTGGGTATAAATCGAACAAAACATGACCTGTGCTGAAAACTACAAAATGCTAATAAAAGAATTCAAATATCTAAACACAGCTGATCCTTGAACAACACAGGTTTGAACTATGCAGGTCCACTTACATGACGATTTTTTCCAATAATTACAGTACAGTACTGCAAATGTATTTTCTCTTCCTTATGATTTTCTTAAAGACATTTTCTTTTCTCTAACTTTCTTTATTGTAAGAAATCAGGATATATACATAAAACATACAAAGTCTGTGTGAATAGACTGTTTATGTTTTTAAGACTTCCAATGAACAGTAAGCTATTAGTCAAGTTTTGGGGGAGCCAAAAGTCATACTCAAATTTTTGACTGTGCAAGGGATTGGTGCCCCTAACCCCTGCATTGTTCAAGGGCCAAGTGTAAAAGGATTCATGGGTTGGAAAACATATTCATGGATTGGAAGATTCAACATAGGAAAAATATAAATTCTCCTCCAATTGATATACAGATTTAAAACAATGCCTACAAAAATGCCAATAAAATTGTTTTATACATATAGCTAGATTATTCCAAAATTTTTTAAATTAAGTGATTTTTTTTTTAGATTTTATTTATTTATTTGTCAGAGAGAGAGAGAGAGAGAGAGCGCGCATGCGCAAGCTGGGGGAGCAGCAGGCAGAGGGAGAAGCAGGCTCTCCCCTGAGCAGGAAGCCCGATGCAGGACCCAATCCCAGGACCCTGGGATCATGACCTGAGCCAAAGACAGAGGCTTAACTGACTGTGCCACCCAGGCACCCCAGATCATTCTAAAATTTATATGAGAAGACAAAGGAAATAAAGTAGCTAAAACAATTTGAAAAAGAAGAATAAAATGGGAGGAATCAGACTATCCAATTCAAGAATTATTACATAAATAATCAAGACTGTGTGCTACTGGAAGAGGCACAGACACACAGACTAATGAAACAGAACAGTGAACCTGAAACAGACCCAACTGATATGCCCAAATGACTTCTTGTAAAAGTGCAAAAGTAATTCAACAAAGAATAAATAGCTTTTTCAACAAATATTGCTGGAGCAATTGAACATCAATAGCCCCCTTCCCTCCCAAGAAGAATTTCAACCTAAGTCTGACACCTTATACAAAAAATAAAGTCAAAATGGGTCACAGATTTAAATGTAAGATGTTACGCTAGAAAGCCTTTAGAAAAAAATAGAAGAGAAAATCTGGGATCTAAAACTAGACAGCGTTCTTTGACTTGATGCTGAAAGCATAAGAGGAAAAACTGATCAATTGGATTTCATCAAAATTAAAACCTTCTGCTCTGCAAAAGACATTGTTAAGAGGATAGAAAGGTAAGCTACAGACTGAGGGCAATATTTACAAACAACATATCCAACAAAGAACTAGTATCTAGAATGTATAAAGAACTCTCAAAACTCAATAGTAAAAGACACAAACAATCTAATTAGAAAATGGGACAGACATTCTGCCATGGTGGGAAATCAGCCGGGAAGCCAAGGCATTGATCTAGGCAAAAGATTACGGTGGTTTGAATGAGGATGAGGGTAACGGACGCGGGCAGAAGTGAATGAACTTGAGTTTTTTGGTGGATGTAGGATTGAAAGACTGGGCAATTTAGATGGGGAAGTGAGAGGGTGTTACAGTAACATGAGCTATTGGGTGGTTTAGTTTCCTGAGCTGAAGGAGACTTGGAAGGGGTAGAGGCTAGGAGGAAAACCAACGAGTTGTGCTTTGGGAAGGGCAAGTTAGAGGTAACTGTGAGAAGATCAGTGGCAATGGCAGGGTTTGTAAAATACTCTCCACATACACTTGGGTAGGGTTATAAACTAGTAAAGTAGGTCCCTCCCCTGTCCCCTTGCTCCCATGATGCCCCTGCACTGACTCACCATCTCTTCTATGGACCCACCAACCTCATGCTTGCCCTCAGGCTTGTACACATTTATTTTCTCTGCCTGGAATACTCTTCCTAAGACCTCCATCCCTCCTGGCTCGCATCTGTCAGGTATCAGCTGAGACATTTTCTCTTTAAAGACCCTGTGCAGTCTCTCATACATTTGTTTCATTTTCTTCCTAGAAGAAACTATCTGAAACGATCTCATTATTAATTTGCTTCTTTACTCTCTGCCTTCCCCTGCAAGAAAGTTAAATCCATTAGAATAGTGTCTTATTCTCTGTTGTAATCTTAGTGCTTAAAACAGGGCCTGGAATTTAGAAGGCACTGAATAAGTACTTTTTGACTGGAAGGAAGAGAAAAAATTTAGACCAAGGCTTCCATAAATCATGAAAATCAGGAGGACTATTAAGTAGAAAAACGTCCTCTTACAAAATGTCAAGGGATGTAATGGAACCAAGACCGTCCTGAGAAATACACATTTTCCAGATTAAAGGCGGTACTAGTCCTCCACTAGCCTAGTGATTTGTAACAGCAGTATTTTTCCTTAAGAAAAAAGTTGGAATTACTGCTATTAAATGTTAGCCATGGTGACTGTGATTCCCCCTGACCCATTCTGTGATGTGATTCCCCTCCCACATCCCCTGCTGAGGGCATGGTCTTGGGCTGTTGAACACAGATAGCCAGTGAGATGGTCTTGGAGGGCAGGAGAAGAAAAGAAGAGACACCTATGACATAGGCTAGAAAGAAAGTGTGTCAGGAGTGGTGATAAGCAGCTGGGTGCATCAGCCTCCTCCCTTTTGAATGAAGAAATAGTGAATTTGTCAACTGGTTGATGGAAGTCACACAGAGATAGAGAGACACAGAAGGAGTAACAGAGCCACAAAACACTAGGCTAAAGATCACAAATTCCTGATGCTAAACAGGTAATAAGATAGCATCTCTACAATTGTCGTAGATCCTGAGAAACAGACATTTCTGGTTGCCATAAGATTTGTGCCTCCCTCATGTATTTCTTTAAACTATCCTGGCCTGGGGCACCTGGGTGGCTCAGTTGGTTAAGTGTCAGACTCTTGATCTCAGCTCAGGTCTTGATCACAGTGTTGTGAGCTCAAGTCCCACGTTGGGGATAGATAGATACACAGATGATAGATAGATAGATAGATAGATAGATAGATAGATAGATA
>NW_023233236.1:11459-17443 GCF_002007445.2 Ailuropoda melanoleuca
GATAGATAGATAGATAGATAGATAGATAGATAGATAGATACCAACAACACTATCCCAGCCTCACATGATATTTGGGAGTTTGTTCTTGCTGCCAAAATAGTCTAAAACTTAAATATGCAACCAAAAAATCATGTCCTATCCAGTTAATTATGGTCCTTCCATCTGTTGGATTACTGTATAGATGCTTAAAATGGTTGTTGAAAAGGCTGGGTGGTAAGAAGGATAAAAGCATCTATCCTATTATGTCACCTGGGTCAAGATGATAAGGTTGGTCTTCCACCCCTCTCGCCTTGCTCCTGGGATTCCACCACCCTGGCTCACTGTGCAGATACAAAAATGTCAGAATTTGAGTTCAAAGCTTCTGGCCTATAGTAAATCCTTACAAATCCATTAGTGAATAAATGTTTTCCACTGTGATTACAACTAAGGAGAGACCATTACACATAAGTAAGAGACTGAAAGGGAAAAAAAACAGCACAATGAACATTTTCAAACTTTATGACATGGTGGGCCAGGTTTTTTGTGATCTGATCTCCTTCCACTAACCTCTCCTGCCCCAACTCTCATCCCCGACTTCCTGGATTCTGTGCTTTAGCCTTATTGACTTATGTCGCAGACTTCTCAATGTGTCACACTTTCCCAGCACCTGGAGAGCTCTGTTCATCCTGTCCCCTTTGCCTGGGAAGTCTTTCCTCACCTCCTACCACTTCTGCCAGAATAATCCCTATGCATTCTTCACCAACTTCCATGCCACTTTCCAAGAAGCATTGTGGGGCCCCCTCACACTGTGCTGCTATTGCCTGTTCACTCAACTCTCCCACTCCCACCCTGTCCCCAGACTGTAGGTCACTAAAGAAAACTCAGTTTCATTTGTTGTTGCCCCCACTGTAAGTCATACCATGCATCAGTACATTGGCAAGGCCACACATATTTTCTCTGGATAGTAGAGTAATAAAGAATTTTTGCTGTTGTTAGTTTGGCTCATATAGACTTTCAATATTTATTTTAATAAAAATGTATTTTTGTAATAGAAAATAAATGTAACTCTTGAATGTTTTCATATTCCTATTCCTTAAAATGGATATCTGGACTGGATGGAAGAGTGGAGGGCCACTTTTAAATGAAGTCCCTTTAGGCTCCTGTCAAATAATGCTTTTGGCAGGTCTCACTTGAATCCCGTAGCATTTGACAGAAAAGGTCTTCCATTGTCAGCAAATACCAGAATGGAGACAAGACGTGCTTATACAAAAGAAGAGGAAAATGGCATGGGCAGATTTTATTACGGAAAATACTTCCTATCCAAAGAGATTGTCTAGTTTTTGATGGAAGGAAAAGGAGTATTTAAATGACAAGGAAGTGTTTTCTGAGTGTTCCCTTCTGAGAGCCACTTGGTTTTGACAAGAATTTTATTCCAAGTTCCCAAGAAAGAAGAGAGAAAGCACAAGGATACGTGCATGTGAATGCGAACGTGCGTGCACATGCCTACACACACACACACACAGTTACTGCTCACTGAAGCCTATTAGATAAGCCCAAAGAAAAACCATTTAAATTCTCTATGAAGAAAACACTGTCAATAAAATGAGAGCTGTGTCACTTAAGTCAAACCAAGAAGAGAAGAATGTTCATTTCACAGAAGATTAATGCTGTATTCGTGGCAAAGGGGTCATTGACTATTTTCAACATGAGGCTCAATGGCATGGTCCCTATGACAGTGTCCCTGGCTCCAGATCTCCCAGACTATTTTCCCCTTTCCTCCACAAGCTTGCTGCCCTCCCTCTTTTCAACCTCCCCAGGCTCAGAATGACACCTTGTGAAATCCTAATGGAGTTACAGAGATGAAGGATGATGATTAATCTCTGTGGGGGAGTTGGAAGAATCTGTACAGAGGAAGAAAGCACGTTCACGTCTCTTAGTACAAACGCAAATAGGCAGCCACTTGCACTAGCTGCTGCTTCACCGTTCTGTCATTTTTATTTATTTACCTAACTAAAACCTCTTAATTCATTTAATTTTTAAGAATAGTTGTTATTCTGGGACGCCTGGGTGGCTCAGATGGTTAAGCGTCTGCCTTCAGCTCAGGTCATGATCCCGGGGTCCTGGGATCAAGGCCCGCATCAGGCTCCCAGCTCCGTGGAGAGCCTGCTTCTCCCTCTGCCTCTGCCTGACGCTCCCCGTGTTTGTGCGTGCGCTCGCTCGCGCTCTCTCTCTCTGTCAAATAAATAAATAAAATCTTAAAAAAAAAAGAATATTTGCTATTCAACAAAACAAGCCAAAAGAAGAAAACATAATTTCTAAATTGTTCTAGTTGCCTAAATGGCCCCAAAACTGTTGGGTTAATTTTGTAAAGTAATGATTGTAAGCACTTTATGAAGCCCTTCCCTAGATTCCAATTCTGTTTCCTGATAAATCCAATTTCGTTTTCATACTTCCAACAATGAAATATCAGACAGGTAAGAGCTACTCCAAGAATATCCCCCACAGATGGGATAGGTCAGCAATAAGCAGACAGCACGGTCTAGGCTAAGCTACTGGCTATAAAACCAATTTCAACTGCATGATGCCCAAATCCAAGAAATTCAGAAGCAGTCACCTGGATATGCAAAATGTCACCCAGATTACAACTGAATTGTAATTTAAAAAATATTAGGCTCATGGGGTTTCTACAACTAGAAGCATATTACACAGAGAATCATCATTTTCTTATCTTTGGCTCTGGATACCCTTATCAAATGCAAAGTCTGATCTTGACGACAGTTCAGAGAAACAGTCGCATGGCCTTCCTCCATCACTATCACTTAAAGCTCAGTGTATTTTTGCAGACTGTTTACAAACCAAAATGCAGGCCTGTGTGGGAAGCATTAATACAGCAGGCCTGAGGCTGCTGTTCTTTGAAAGGCCAATTTGCAAGATTGGACCTTGGCTGGCATCTGAGAATTCGGCTTACAAAAATTTCCCTATATTGACATGAAGAGTTCCCTAACTGATAAGATTGTTCTGCTGTGCCTAGGCTGTTTGTACAAACCATGTGATTTATGGTGAAAACCTGCTTTCTTTCTGAGAGCCTGGTATTTTAGTAGGTGTTGCTAGGCAGGGAATGCCTATGTGACCATCCCCCCAGTAAAAACCCTAAACTCTGAGTCTCAAGTGGGCTTCTCTGGGCAGAAACAGCGCAAATAGATGGCTGCATTTTCCAATATTAGGAAGGGTGCATGCACTCCATGTGAGCCTTCACGGAGAGAGCACAGAAAGACTGCACACGGATTCCTCGAGACTCCATCTATGTCTTTGCCCCTTACCTCTGGCTGTGTCGCTGGAATCCATCTTAGCCATAGTGGGCCTATCTGCTGATCCTGTGAGTCCTTCCAGTGAATCTCCAAATGTGTAGATGGTCTTGGGGACCCCCAAAACAAGGCTTCAAACAAAATATTAGCTTTTACTGGGTAAATATTTTGTGTTTGTTAATTTTTCTAATGGAGAAAGTAGATTTCCATCATTAAATGCAGCCTACATTATAACCTGATGCTGCTAATGTAAGAGATTTTCTATTACGGAGACATGACTGTAACTTTTTACAGGTTGTTTGCGGCTATTTAGTTTATGGAAAAAGAATATTTTGGTGACCACAAGGACATGACTATCAAACTATAGATTTAGACAGAGCCCAACAATAAATCTGCTCCTTGCTAGAAGCAACAAAATAAAGCAAGGCAGACAGCTGAGATATGTGTTCCCACCAGGGAGACTAAGATTTTATTCTCTAATTCAATCTTAAGAAAAATATAATTTAATAGGATACATCTCCACTACCTTTTAAAAATAGTTTAAAAGATATTGGGAACAAATTATCACTGAGTAGCTTTTATTACTGAAATACTGAACATAATAAACATAAGAATTCTGATGTTTAAAATAGTAAGAATACAAAATTAAAACTTTTCTCCAATAGTGAAGAAAAAAAAACTATAGAGTTTCCTGATAGCTCTGAAAGAAAAAAACTCTGGTTTTTTCCCTACTTTTTGAAATACATAAAACTGACCCCAAAGCTGACCCCAAACAAACATGCATCTGCTTGAATGAGTTTCTTTTTTTTAACCCACTCTGATGTTACAGATTCTAGATGAAACTGGCTTATCCAAGTATTTCATCACATTTCTAGGGAAATATGGAATATGGCCCCATAGCTATGCTGGGAGAAAACCAGGGGTAGACTGATAAAAGTTAAAAGCAGCTAAAAGTGCAAATCCTTCCGGCACAGAATTTTGACTGACTATAGGGTAGGTCTGAGCTACCCTGCTGGAATGCTACAGAGACACAACCTCATCCGCCGAACGGAGGCTGTACATCTAAGAAATAAGAAAAACTCACTGAGAAGACAGCAAAGACACAGATTGTAATTTGTAGAAGGGATTTCAGGCCTCTTTCCTATCAAAAAGAGAAGCTTTCAAAGACAAGCTGGGGAATGTGCCCATCCTTCCAGATGCTTTCTATTTTCAATAACTCTGTTCCTAGGATGAGAATGGAGCCATGCCCGCACAGGGATTCCCAGGGGCAGGAAAGAAGCAGAGCAAGGCCACTCCCATATCAGCACTGAAGCTAAAAATACCTTGTTTTCCAATGAAACAGGTAAGGTCATATTTCTGGACTTGACTGACCAAAGGCCAGGTCTCCCTCATTCAGGGAGACCTGTTCACAGTAGATAAATGGCCACCATATTTGATATATCCTCTGTGTTAGCAGGATGTAGGATAACTTCTTTGTTGAGCAGAGAAGAAATGAATGAAATCTCAAAAAAAAATTTCTATAGAACAATTAACATTTAATTAAAGATTTAAATTTACAGATAAGACTTTCATAGAAAATGAGATTGTAAAAATTGTCTCACAGACTAACTGGAAAAGCAGCTCTCTGTCTATGACTTTTTCTTTTCTTTGATAACAACTCATGCTGAGAAAGTGTAAAAGGCCATCATTGATTGTACCAATTGAGCTAGTGGATGGCAAATGTGCTGACAGCAAAGACTGTTACTCCCCTCCAACGCCTAGTACAGGGCTTCCAACATAACAGACATTCAATAAATGCTTCTGGATGAATGAAATGAGTGTATTAAACAGGTAAGGTAGCAAAACAACAGAGAAAACATTTTTGAAGAAGTGAGTCAAATTATCAGACTAAACTACAATAATACACTTTTCCTCCCCAAAGTCTCCAGGCAGCCAAGAGCGGAAGATTCTGAGATGAGTTGGTGAGGAAGAGATATGGCAACCCCATTTCTCTCTAACAACATAACAAAACACACACACACACACACACAAAATGAATAAGCAAGACACACAGGATATAAATTGGGAGTATAGTTATGAAGGTGATAGTCTGAAATTTAAATATCCCAGAAAAATTCAGGACATAGAGTTACCATTGTATTGGGTCAAATCACTATAGTACTTTTCCCTTCACTTAACACAAAGAAAAAAAAATTTACAAGGAAACCAGGAAAGGCTCAATATGTTTTAAATATTCAATTCGATTACACAAATGTCTGTATGTGGACAAATTTAGTAGAGTATAATATTAACTTTTTAGTGTGCTATTTCTACATTCACTGATACCAATATATTAAATATATTTCTTTAAATATATTAAAATATTTCTTTAAGTATATTTTGATAAATGAGTTAAGTATAGCTTTAACGTTTGCTTGGGGGTTGTGTTTCGATATTAGGGTTTCCTTTTTTCTCTTCCCAAAAATGGAAACGAAATGCTCACATGTCCATCTTATTCCTGCTACAATGATAAATTTTTGTGGAAGCTACTGACCATGCACAAATTTTTAGATGTTATGCTTTGTAACAATAGCTCTGCCTTGACCTCTGTTGAATGTTCAGAAATTTGTGAACATGAATCTCAACAGAACTGTGAGAACAACTATGCCACATCACTCTCCACTCAAATAAGGAGAACATCATTAAGAATTAAGAGTTGGT
>NW_023233237.1:0-939 GCF_002007445.2 Ailuropoda melanoleuca
TTTTTTTTCAAGAGAAAAACAATTGTCTGTGAATTTCCACAATATCTTCCCTGAGCTGACTTTCCTATTCAATTTATTAAAGCTCCTTTTCCTGACAGAATAATGTGTGATCGTGTGTGTGTGTGTGAAGACAATAATCCTTAAACATATCTACACTTCGTAGGGAAAAAACCATGAATTTGTACTCTTTAGCCAGATATTCATGACCTTTACCAAGGTATCTTCCACGCTGACTTTTCTATCTTATTTATTACAGTTCTTTACCTTGCACCCATTTTCTATTCAGATCGAATCCTCACACACAGGAGATATTTTTTTCAGCTTCTTCTTATTGATCATGAAGTTCCCTAACCTAAGTGTTTCCTCCCCTCCACTTCCACGTTTATAAATTCTGTGCATTCTTTTATGTTTGTGTCAAGTACACCTTATACCGTGAAGTCTCTCCTGATTTTCTCAGCTTGATCTACTCTCTATCAACTAAGGTATAACTATTATAGTATTTTCCACATGCTATTTTGATTTATTGCTTTATAATTGTGTTTTTAATTCAATATTTGTCAAGAATTTATTGTGTGTCCAGTATTTCAGCAAGAGCTTGGGATATGAAGGTGGAAAAAAGCCCTCAGACTGCCTCTCCCCTCAAGATATTCATAATCTAGTAGTGAGACAGTCATAAGAACAAATACAGTAGGCTCTGAATCTCTACAACAACAGATGCTATTGTATACATTTATGGCTAAATTATTATCTGAGGCATTGTGAAATATATGACAAAGGAAAAAAATGCTTGGACTGAGAATGAAGGATGAACAAAAGTTCACAGTGAGCCACATAGGGTTTAGAGTGGGGTGGCATAGGGCATTCCAGACAGATGAACAAGTGCAAAGGCACATGCTTAATCACATATTTGAGGACAACTAAATAATTCCAAATGACCAG
>NW_023233239.1:0-939 GCF_002007445.2 Ailuropoda melanoleuca
AGTATTAAAAACTACACGAGAGTCTCATTTTGGCCTCTGAAAAGAAACATAAAGCTATGACGAGAGACATTTCATTTACACGCATAAAACCTTGATTTAAAGGAAACTCTAAAGGTCTAGGACACCTAGTTGAGAGAAACTGCGACTTTCTTTCATTAGTTAATAACATGTAGTTTGCCATTTTTTTTAATGAGACAGTAAACATTTTGAGTATTCATTAAAAGATAAGGCAGAGTTTTTGCAGCGGGCAAATCAGACCCACTATGAAGCAGTTTAGTCCTGGCAGAAAAGATGAAATGTTAAGGATAGTAACTGAAACCATTCTTGTAAATGGTGCTGATTTTTAAGAGAATTTTATGAGTGTCAGATATAACAGTCTTCAAATCAGTTGTGCTCTAATGCTGACAGGGTTAATAAGGTCCTCACTGATTTTTGAAGAGCTGGCTCAAAGAAGGGACAGCCTTTGTCATTATGGTCTCTATATGACCATGTAACAGAAAAATGATTCATATATATTTTTAACTCTAGATGGTATAAGTTCTTTCAGGATATAAATTGTTATCTTCATAAAATTTTTAAGCTCCTGTTTCTTGTTGCCCATATCATACTCCTCCAATTGTCCTTTATAACAATTTTTAAAAGATTTATTTATTTATTTGAGAGAGAGAGAAGGAAAGAAAGAAAGAGACAGAGCACAAGCGGTGGCAGAGGCAGAGGGAGAAGCAGGCTCCCCGCTGACCAAGGAGGTGGATGTAGGGCTCCATCCCAGGACCCTGAGATCATGACCTGAGCCAAAGGTAGGTACTTAACAGACTGAGCCGCCTGAGTTTCCCTTTATAGCATTTTCTAGTCTGTGCTGCTGTGTGTGTGTGAGATTGTGCTGAATCTCTGAATTGACGGCTACTCTGCCAGCTCAATGTGGGGGGGGGGGGGGGGTAG
>NW_023233240.1:0-1747 GCF_002007445.2 Ailuropoda melanoleuca
CCACTCCCCCTGCTTGTGTTCCCTCTCTCGCTGGCTATCTCTTTCTCTGTCAAATAAATAAATAAAATCTTAAAAAAAAAAAAAAAAGAAAAATTGCTGGAAGTAGAAAGTATGATTCAAAGTGTGTAAATGTTTAAAATTTTTATAGATGTTGCCAAGTTGCATTCCAAATTGTACAAATCACATTCATTCTAACAGTGTGTGGGAGATATCCACCCCCATTTAACTATAAAATGTTCTTTTAGAAAACATTCCATTTGCTATTTGACCTTTTAGCTATTTTATTCATTTAGTATTTTACCAGTTTAACTACTCAAAATAAAATAAAACCTCATGTTTTTTCTTATATGTTTACTTTTATATGTTCACTTGTTTATTTTACTTTTAATCATTGACTGTGTAGAATTCATTTTCATATGAAGTATGAGTGAGGAGTCTGGTTCTATTTTTATATATTATGTTGTCTCAGCATCATTGACTAAATAATATGTATTTTCTCCAAAATTTGGTATGCCACATTATAATATACTAAATTGCCCTATGTATTTGGATTCATTTCTGATCTATCCTGGCTCTAAAATTTGCATACTCTTATATCAGTTCACACTTAAAATTCTGTAAGCTTCATTATGTAGTTTTTCTTTACCTTAAATGATTTTTCAGTGCCACCTAATTAAACTTAGTTTTGAGAATTTCCCAAATTGCATGCTTATGTCTGTATGAATGTTGGACTCATTTGTAGTTACAAATCTGTACATATTTGGGGGACAGAATTTATCTATAAACTGATATATCAGGGGGCACCTGGGTGGGTCAGTTGGTTAAGCATCTTACACTTGATTTCAGCTCAGGGTATGATCTTAGGGTTGTGAGACTGAGCCCCACACTGGCTCCACACTCAGTGCAAAGTCTGCTTGAGATTTCTCCATCTCCCTCTGCCCCTCCTCCAGCTTGCACATTCACTTCTTCTCTGTCTCTAAAATAAAGAAAAAAAGTCTTTAAACTCATATATCAGAATTTTTCTCCATTAGCGTAATTGATTGAATGTCCAATATAAAACGTTATAAGTGAAATAAGGAGTTTATTAAATATGACAGGACATCCAAAGACACAGTGATATGGGTTAGCTAAGTCAGTACTTCAAGGATGGATTCTCCCTGTTTGTGCACTACTCTTCTTTTTTTTTTTTTTAATGATTTTTTATTATGTTAGTCACCATACAGTACATCCCCAGATTCCGATGTAAAGTTCGATGCTTCATTAGTTGCGTATAACACCCAGTGCACCATGCAATACGTGCCCTCCTTACTACCCATCACTGGTCTATCGCAATTCCCCACCCCCCTCCCCTCCGAGGCCCTCAGTTTGTTTCTCATAGTCCATAGTCTCTCATGTTTCATTCCCCCTTCTGATTACCCCCCCTTTCTTTATCCCTTTCTTCCTCTACCGATCCTCCTAGTTCTTATGTTCCATAGATGAGAGAAATCATATGATAATTGTCTTTCTCTGCTTGACTTATTTCACTTAGCATTATCTGCTCCAGTGCCGTCCATGTTGCAGCAAATGTTGAGAATTCGTTCTTTCTGATAGCTGAGTAATATTCCATTGTATATATGGACCACAGCTTCTTAATCCAGTCATCTGTTGAAGGGCATCTCGGCTCCTTCNCATTTAGATATTGTGGATGATGCTGCTATGAACATTGGGGTGCATATGGCCCTTCTCTTCACTACGTCTGTATCTTTGG
>NW_023233241.1:0-939 GCF_002007445.2 Ailuropoda melanoleuca
CAATTAGTGAAGAGAAGCAAATTAACACCACTGTGCCAACATAATGCTTGTAACGTACTCCTAAGCTTACTAATCTGTCCTTCAGCCTCTATGTACCGTAATAAATAGCAAATACACTCACTAGGAAGTAAAGCAACTTTGCATCTGAAACTTAAAACGTGTACAGCTGATGCAAAGAGAAAACATCCTTTCCTGGGATACATCTTTTATGTGATGGAACCGCCTATGTGAAAACAAGAAAATCGCTAGGTAAAGTTACCTGCCCTTTGCCAACCGCGGCAGGGGGGGAATCAATCACCCGGAGCACTTAAAAACCGCTCACAGCAAGCACTTACCCACTTACATCTTATAAACATCCCTTAATTATTCTGACGACCGGACAGGGAGCGTGACGGTAAGCTAACTTCGGGATGTGCGATAAATATTCATCCCAGGGAGTGGAGACCGGAATTCAAAGCAGAGCTCAACTAATGAGCGTGGGGTTGCCAGGGAGACCTGACTCTTCGGGGACTGCGCAGGGACAGCCAAGAGGCTAGGAGAACCACAGTTAGCTATCCTAAAGAGGCCGTCTCAGAACAGAAAGGGTAGGAACATAAAAGCCATTGCTCTGGGCCTGGAATCAGTTTCCCCTTCTTACGGAAGCAAAGATTTCAGATTTCCAAGGGATTTTAGTGGGCCACCAAGAACAAAAGCCCAGTTTGGTACCAGTTGATGTGCCTACGTGTGTTTCTCTTATAAATATCCCCCGCCTCTCCTCCCCCCTCCCGATGTCAGTGGAACAAACAAGGAGAAAGGCTGGATTTGAAGATTGCCATCAGGATAACAATCAAAGGAAACTTTACAAAGCCACACCACAAGCTCCCCTCTAGGCCACTTCCTCTCAGCCAGAGAGAGGAAAAACAGAACAGTGGATTCCAGTGACTTCCACACACCCCCCCC
>NW_023233242.1:0-939 GCF_002007445.2 Ailuropoda melanoleuca
TAACCAAAAAGAAGAAAAAAAAGAATTATGCTTTTTAAAATGCGATAACATTTTTACTGAGCACCAACTATATACTGAACATGGTGCTCCTGTGGAAGTTCAGGCAGCCTGAATGTAATGACCAACTCTGCTCCATCACGAAGGAGAAGTAGGGATTATAAACTGTATCACAATATGACTGCAACTCTTGCTCTAAGCACAGGCTCCTGTCTGCCAGAATGAATTCCAAATTCACAATCAGGATCAAAGTTAGGCCATATTAGCTGCTCTGTATTTTTAACCTTTGTATTAAATTACCATCAAGGGGGCACTAATTAAGATAAGAAATAGAGCTACTTATTTGTTTCATATGCACCTTCAGATTTCTGAATTATACATTAAAACAATCTATGACATCTGTGTATGCTTTTTATAAAAGAAAAAGGCATAAATGCCTCGGGGTGCATCTGCCTGGCTAAGAAACCGGTGAAAAAATTCTATTCTATTAAAGTACAGAGAAATATAATTTTAAAGGCTGCAAATATAAGGTAGAGATTATATAAGGCAAATAAATCAAAATCTATAACAAAACCCAGAATATTTTAGATTAACCTGAAAAGGCTAAGTTTCCTAAGACTTTGAAAAATGAGGAAAGCCATTTGGCAAAATCCTTAACTTGGATTATTTTTGTTTGTTTGATTTTTTTTTTTATTCCTAGGTTCCAGATTCAGAGATGTGCAACTGATCCAAACAGTTATAAAAGCTTGGGAGACAGCTTTCGAACAATTTTCCGAATAGAAGGGTATGTATGGTTCTTTGTGTATGAACTTTATGTTGATATAGGCGTTTGACATATTACTACATAACATGTTTTTCTCATTTTGGATGGCTCATTTTCCTCGTGTTATTAGAGGAAAATATTTAAAAGGGTGCCTTCCTCCTTTTTGTGTGTTTTTCCTG
>NW_023233243.1:0-939 GCF_002007445.2 Ailuropoda melanoleuca
AGACCTACAGACACCTGCAGATTGAAAGGGAGAGGGTAGAGAAACATTTATCGTGCAAACGGACATTAAAGGAAAGCCAGAGCAGCCGTACTTATATCAGACAAACTAAATTTTAAACCAAACTAGATTTTAAAACTAGATTTTAAACCAAGGAAAGTAACAAAGGGGACCACCCAACAAGAAGATCTAACCATTATATTTATGCCCCAATATTGGAGCACTCAAATATATAAAAAAATTAATAACAAACATAAGGGAACTCATTGATAATAATACAATAATAGCAGAGGACTTGAACACCCCACTCATAGCAATGGACAGATCATCTAAGCAGAAAATCAACAAGGAAACAATAGCTTTGAATGACACACTGAACCAAATGGACTTAACAGATATATTCAGAACATTCCATCCTAAAGCAGCAGAATAAACATTCTTTCCAAGTGCATATGGGACATTGTCCAGAATAGATCACATACCAGGTCACAAATCAGGCTTCAACAAGTACAAAAAGATTGAGATCATACCATGCATATTTTCTGACCACAAAGCTATGATAACTGACGTCAACCACAAGGAAAAAAAATGGAAAGAACACAAATACTGGGAGATTAAACAACATGCTACTAAAGAATGAATGGGTCAACCAGAAAATCAAAGAGTACGTGGAAACAAATGGAAATGAAAACATGAAGGTCTAAAACCTCTGGGATGCAGCAAAAGCAGTCATAAGAGGAAAGTATGTAGCAATACAGGCCTACCTCAAGAAGCAAGACAAATCTCAAATAACAACTTAACCTTGCACCTAAAGAAGCTAGAAAAAAGAACAACAAATGAAGTCTAATGCCAGCAGAAGGGAAACAATAAAGATGAGAGTAGAAGTAAATGATACAGAAACAACAACAATAGTAACAACAACAACGAGAACAACAACAACAA
>NW_023233244.1:0-939 GCF_002007445.2 Ailuropoda melanoleuca
TTTTTTTAAAAAAAACTAATACTTTACACCATACACAAGACACAAATCACAAATGGATCAGGATTCTAAATGTAAGAAAATAAAACCACATGTGTATAAGAAAATATGGAGGAATTCCTATATTAACTAGGTGTAGGCTAAAGTTCTCTATGACTCAAAACCAACAAATAATAAAAAGGTCAATAAATATGACCACATTAAAAAAATCCTTTTAATTAAAAAGGAAAGAAATTCTAACATATGCTACAACATGGATAAAGCTTAAGGACATTTTGCTAAGAGAAATAAGCCAGTCACAAAAGAACAAATATTGTCTGATTCCATTCATATGAGGTACATAGATTAGTCAAATTCATAGAGATGAAAAGTAGAATGGTTGGCTGCTAGGGGCTCAAGGGAAAAGGAAATGGAGAGTTTCCATTTCATGGGTACAGAGTTTCAGTTTTACAAGACGAAATGAGTTCTGGAAATTGTTTGCTCAACATTGTGAATATACTGAACTGTACACTTAAAAATGATTAAGATGGTAAATTCTATGTTATGCATTTTTTACCATACTTAAAAACAAAAATAAATTTTTAAAAGCTAATTTTAAACTCTGTCCTTGCCAGAAACCTGCACAAATTAGATTTCTAGGGGAAAATTCCTCATGAGATTTTTTTCCCAGGAAAGCAAAGTAGGAAGCACACTCATCTCCTGAGCTATCAGAAGGAGCGATCCACATTGATACTTCCTACCAAGGAGGATCCAGTTAACTTTTGCCAGTGCATCTGCAAAACGGAGGAGAATTTGTGCAATGGTTCTAGTATTAATCCCCATAGCCACCTCACCTTACCCCCAACTCTTTTTAATGCTTTACAAGGCACCAACTTCTACAACCCCAAGAAATTCACAAAAAGGAAGACAAGATGCCTATTGTAAAAACAGGTCAAGCATTCA
>NW_023233245.1:0-939 GCF_002007445.2 Ailuropoda melanoleuca
CCGTAACCACTAAATTACAACAGTGAAAATGCAATTGTTTCCAGTAAAAAAAAGACATTTTTTTTTTTTTTACAAAAAATGAACAATTATCTTGCCATCTTGAATTAGGGCGGGGCTTCACTTAACCCTTTATTATATACATGCCCCTTGCCAACACGAAAGGAATGTTATAAAAAGTGGGACGTTAGTACTTCAGGAGATTCCACAGCTTTAGCATCCAAACATCTCATCTTTGTGTCATCAGGACTGGGCAATGATATAACTCAAGGTGAAAAAATAAACTCCGTATTGCATTGGCCAGCTCGGATAACTAGCAACCACTGCAGGTAAACTATACGATAAAGTATCAATCAGCGAGGATCCAAAAATCTTTATAAATACAGCCATGGAAGGATGATGTCGAGTCAGGCAGAATTTTTACTTGAGAGCACCATTCAGTTATCGTAGTACGATCCTCCTGATCGGCTGTATCCCCCACTCCTGCCGCCGCCTCCACCACCGCCACCGCCATAATAGTCTCTGGAGCCACCGCCATAGCCGCCACTTCTCCCACCATAACTGTCTCCGCCACCTCGCGAATATCCACGTCCTCCGCCGGATCCTCCTCTGTAGCCGCCGCCGCCTCCTCGTCCACCACCTGACTTTCCGGCCAGATCAACTCGGATTTGCCGACCATCAACCGTCTCCCCATTCATAGTTTGCATCGCTTCCTTGGCTTCATCTGCGCTCCGGTATGTGACAAATCCAAATCCTCTAGACCTCTGAGTCTCTCGATCTTTTATCACAACAACTTCCATTATGTGGCCATATGGTGCAAAAACTTGCTCCAGGCCGTTTTCGTCTGTATCGAAACTCAGTCCTCCGACAAACAGTTTTCCATCCTCAGTAGACATAATGGTCGTCACGCAGAGCTCAACGAAACAAAAAACGACGGTCAAC
>NW_023233246.1:0-939 GCF_002007445.2 Ailuropoda melanoleuca
CTTCTGGGGTGGAATTGGGGTTTTAATAAACAGAGAAGAAAAAGAGCTCTCATGTGTGCAGCTCGGTGCTTCCTCAGGCGTCGTGTTGGTTCCTGGCCGTTTCTTCTCACGTTTGCCTGGTTGTAGGACCCAGGAGGTGGGGTTGGAGCTCAGTGAGGCCGAAACCTCTGCCTTTTGCACAAATCAAAGCGTGGAGCTGGCAAGTTTGACCTGAGCCGCAGAGGCCTCCCGGGCAGGCACAGGGAGATGCGCCGGGGAGGCGACGCAGGGGCGAAGCAGGAGTTGCCTGAGGAAGCCCCGGCCCTACCTGCTTCTGAGTGCAGGAGGCAGTTCCAGCCTGAGCCTGGAAGCAGGCAGGGTCTTGGGAAAAGATAAGGCATCCCTGCACAAGAGGGGAAGGCCCCGAGCCTGCTGGACTTGGCATTTTCTCTGGGCCTTTCCCCGATCAGCGACAAGCTGGCCCGCACTGTGGACCCGATCACAACGGCCTACAGCTGAATCTCCAGACTGCCATGTCCAGCTCCCAGAGGCGCTCTCAGTGGTGACTTCAGCCTCCACTCCAGGCTGTCTTGTGGCAAACAGTCAATCTGACATGAACCCAGGCTTTGGTCTTTGTCGTCTGTGACCTCTGGTGCCTCAGGGGCCAGCCCTGGGAGGTAGTAAGGGGGAGGCATTCTCTGGGTTCCAAAAACCTGGATAAAACCTCATGTTGACAAGCACCCTAAGCCTGCCTTTCAAGGCTCTTGCTCTTGGCTGGAATTAGAGTCCACTGTGGGGTAATGCCTCTTACCTCCTGCTGATCAAATACTAGGCCTTTGATTGGTAGAAAAAGAAACTACGTTTTATTTAATAAATACAATTTGTTCAACAGAATCTTTCCTAATCGGAGTCCACTTGGGAGAGAATAGGAAAAAAGTAACAGGACTTTTTTTTTTTTTT
>NW_023233247.1:0-1097 GCF_002007445.2 Ailuropoda melanoleuca
CCCAATCCACTACTTCACTGTGCAGGTGTGAGAGCTGCCCCGGGGAGAGCAGCAGACCTACTCCTCATCCATCCGCCACAAGGCCAAAGCATGTGCTGTTGAAAGGTACCCAGCGCCAGGCGCGCCCTCCCCAGGGAACAGAGGAGGGAATATGTGTGGACCAGAGACACACCCGGACAGCTGAGCTCTCTTCTCCTAGTGCACACTCCCTGTATCAGGGACCAGACTCCCACCTCCTGGAGCCGCTCTGGCCTCTGCCCTGGGTCTGTCCTCTGGGCATGCCCTGTGCATGTCATGTGCATACCCCAGGTCCCAGAGATGGATGAGGCACAGATGACGGGGCCAGGGAGCCTTGAAGTATGGGCTCTAGTGCCCTATCCCCTGAGATGCAGATGTGGAGGAGGGGAATTGGGGGGAAGGGGTGTCACAGGCTGAGAGAGTTGCACCTTCTTTTTGTGCTCTCTGCCCTATTCAGCAAGGCAGACTTGTTCTGTCATCCATTAGTGATGGCTGATGACGGAAATGGGAGAGGCATTCTCACTGCACCTTGAGAACCCAGCATTTATCCAGCTGATGAGGGAACCACCAAGTAAAGGTGGAGGGGAGTGGTGCCAACCACCACAGCTAAGTTCTTGGCACATACAGCCTCATTGGGACCCCTCCTCATGTTTCCACCCCCTTCTACAGTGAGGGACCAGAGCACCCCCTCTGCAGTGAGGGACACGGACACCCTCCCCTCTGCAGTGAAGGACCAGGGCACCCCCTCTCTACGGTGGGAGACCAGGGCACCCCCTCTACAGTGGGGGACCAAGGTAGCCCCCTCTGCAGTGGGAGATGAGGGCACCCCCCACGCTATGGTTGGAGACCAGGGCATTCTCCTTTATGATGGTTCATAGGAGACCAGGGCTACCTAACCATCTAGGTGAGGGTTCTCAGAAGTGACCTCAGGCCTTGTGTCTCCACAAGCAGGCCAGGGCTGTGCAGGCTCATTCCACCCTGTAGAAGCCCCCTGTGTCTTTCTGGTGCGCAGGCCTGTCTGGGGAGCTGGCCTCACATCTTTCCTGTCCTCCTCCTCTGGCCCTGACTGTGGTCACTTT
>NW_023233248.1:0-939 GCF_002007445.2 Ailuropoda melanoleuca
CGCGCCCCCGCAGAGCTGCGCACGCCCCGCGCGCCCCGCGCCCCCGAGACGCTGCGCACGCGTGCAGTTCCCTCCGGCCCCCCACCCCGCGCTCTCGGCGTTACCTGGGCGGTGTGGGTGAGGCGCCGGGACTGCGAGCACCTGAGCTTGCGCCTCGGGACCCGCCGTGCGCGCTGCCGGCCGTGCGCCTGGATCCCGCGGGGCAGCCTCTCCCTTCCTCTTCTGCTCAGCCGGTCCTTCCGCCTGCGGACGCCTCCTGGGCTCTCTTTCGCCTTAACGTCTATCTAGGGCCCTGCAGCAACAGGTACTTCGTGGCTGTGGGCTTTGCAGTTTGGGCTGCTGTTTCAGAAGCTTGCTGAGGACACCGCCTGCCAGTCGGGGATTCTGTGCTTTTCAGGCTGGGGTTGCTGCCCCAACCCCGCCTCTCTCGTGTTCAAAGGAGATCACGGATATTAAAAGCGGATTAGTTACTAAAGGGGCAGCTTTTCTGCGTATTCTGGAGAACAGTTGAGTTTTGAAAGGGAGAAATAATTTTAAACAAAATATCTCTAATTAAAGGAATGTCAGGAGTTTATTTTCTAATATGTACTGTGCTGATAAATCAGAAACACAGCCATAAGTCCTCAGCTCCCTCTTGCTGAGGTGAATTAACCTCAATTTTCCATAAAAGGCAGTGACCGATGCTTACTTCATTTAGGGAAAATAAATTTCCCAAAGGGCTTTCTAGTTTGCACCGTGCTTTCAAATCCATTATAGAAGTTCTTCCGTTTCACACAACTCCAGAAACTAATTCATTAATCAATTCCTAAAACAACCCTATGTGGTGGGTACTGTTTTTTTTTTTTTTAAAGATTTTATTTATTTATTGGGCAGAGATAGAGACAGCCAGCGAGAGAGGGAACACAAGCAGGGGGAGTGGGATAGGAAGAAGCAGGCTCA
>NW_023233249.1:0-939 GCF_002007445.2 Ailuropoda melanoleuca
AACGCAATACAATTGACGGGGTGGCTTAAATGACAAAAACTTATTTTCTCACAGTTCTGGAAGTTGAGAGTTCAGGATCAAGGTGCCAGCATGCTCAGGTGCTAGTGAGGGCCCTTTACCTGGCTTCTAGATGACTGCCTTCTTGCTTGGCTTGCTGGCTTGTCTTCACATTGGTGGAGAGAGAGAAAACAAACTCTGATGTTTCTTCTTGTAAGGGCACTAATCCCGTCATGGGGGCCCAGCCTCATGATCTCATCTGAACCTAATGACCTTCCAAAGTCTCCAGCTCCAATAGCATCCCATTGAGGATTGAGGGCTTCAACACAGGAATTTGGGGTACACAATTCAGTTCATAGCGAGATGCAATGCATTTCATAGTAGGTTTGTTTAAAAGACTATTAACTTACATAATTTGCTTTGAGTTTGTCTAAAAGACTCAACACATTAGCTCGTTATCCTTTTCTAAAGCATATGGTCAGTGCTCCGTGAATAATATCACCACATATTAAGTTTGAAATACTGAAGATATACTCCTTAGGACAAAACGTACTGTTGATAAATCAATATGAGCAACATACCAACCTTTGAAATATCAATTTTCAAGTACTCGTGTACAATAAAATCTCCTGGGGATCTGGTTAAAATAGATCCTAGGCTCCAGATCTGGTACTTCTGTCATTTTAACCAGAGTGACAGGTGATCCGTATGCAGGTTAGCGAGGACAACATTTTGAGGAACACCTGAGTCAGCAAAAACTTAGTCCTTCTCAAATCGAATTCAACTTTCTGTTGCTTCCTCCCTTGGCATGACTGCAAGGGCACTGCAGCCTTTACAGGGGGTCTGGTTGACGTCTGTGGCTGTGCCAGGTGTTTAAGCAACAGGGGAAAAGGAAGGGTGTTCCTAATAATCAACAATCCCCTACTCCCATTGCACAAACCC
>NW_023233250.1:0-939 GCF_002007445.2 Ailuropoda melanoleuca
TAAGAATCTTTGTACCTAATGTGGTTTATTAGTCTGTTCATTTTTTCTTCTTAATACCTTTCCTTGCTTTGGGTACAGAGCCATGCCGGCCTCACCAAGTGGGTTGGGGAGTGTCTTCTGGAAGAGATTGTGTAAATTGGTGTTTTCTTCCTTAAATGTTTGGCAGTGTGCGTCCACGAAGTCACCTGGGCCTGTGCTTTTCTTTGTGGGATCCAAAGAATTCAAATGACTATAAATTCAATTTCTATAATCAATGCAGACTTATTCAGGTTGCCTCGTTCTTGGGAGAATTTTGGCAGCTTGTGTCTACAAAGGCATGTGGCCCTTCATCTGACTACACACTTTATGGTAGTGCAGTCGTGAATAACTTTCTTTTATCATCCCTTTAGTTGACACCCAATCTACTTCATTTCTAATATTCGTACTTTGCTTTCTTTCTTTTTTCCTATTTGGTTTGTTTAAGTGGTTATCAATGTGTTGCTTTTATTGAGTTTTTTTCTATTGTTTCTCTGTTTCTATTTTGTATACTGGCATCATCTTCATTGTCTTCCATCTGCCTGCTCTGGATTTAATCTGCCCTTTTTCTTTTTTACAGTTCGAAGATGGAAAGTTAGGCAATGGATGTCTTTCCTCTTTACTAATATAAGCAGTTAATGATATAAATTGCCCTCTAAGCCCTTCTTTACCAGCATCCCACAAATTTCAATGTTGTAGTTTCCTTTTTTTTTAATTCAAATTATTTTTATTTATCTCGTACTTCTTCTTTGACTTAAGGATCACGTGCTGTTTAATAGTCACATATTGGGGACTTTTAAAGTATTGCTCTGTTGTTGATTTCTGGTTAACTACATTGTGGTTAGAAAATGCAGTTTGTACAATTTTAATCCTTTTAATCTTGTTGTGCTTTGTTTTATGCCTCAGAATATGTTCTCTCAGCAA
>NW_023233251.1:0-939 GCF_002007445.2 Ailuropoda melanoleuca
TACTGTGCAAATGTTTTAGGGATCTTAAGATGGGGATTATCCTTGATTATTTGGTGAGCTCAGTATAACAATAGGGGTCTTCAGAAGAGGGTGGCAGAAGGATCAGTGTTAAAGAAGATGAAAGGACAGAAGCAGGGATAGGAGTGATGTGCTTTGAAGGGGCCACTAGCCAAGGACTATAGGCAACCTCTAGATGTTTAAAAGGCAAGGAAAGAGATTCTCCCCTAAAGCCTCTAGAAGAAGCCAAGTCCTGCCAACACCTTAATTTTAGCACAGTGAAAATGATATCAGATGTCTCACTTCCAGAATTACCAAATAGTAAATTTATGTTGTTTTAAGCTACTTAATTTGTCATAATTTGTTATAGCAGCAATAGGAAACCAATACCTGTCTAACTTAAATATATTATCTCTTATTAGCATAGTATTAACAGTATATGTGATTTTGTTATAAAAATTAGAAGTATTTTCCTATTTTACAGTTCTCAAAGGATCTAAAACTATTTTTTATGGTTAGGATTACTTCAAAATTGCAGTAGTTATCAGGTCCAGCACTGTGGAAAACCAGTGCAAAACTTTATGTAATGCATTACTAAAAATGCATATGTATTTCTATACCATAAATTTCTTAATATATTTAATATTATTCATTACAGTATAATTGAGGTTTTGTTTTGTTTTGTTTTGTTTTGAATCTTCAAAGTTGTTGCATTTAGAAACATTAATATGAAGCAGGGTACATAGGCTTAACCAGACTGCAGAAGGTGTCCATGGCACAAGAAGTTAACAGTCCTGGGGGCGCCTGGGTGGCACAGCGGTTAAGCGTCTGCCTTCAGCTCAGGGCGTGATCCCGGCTTTGTGGGATCAACCCCCACATCAGGCTCCTCTGCTGTGAGCCTGCTTCTTCCTCTCCCACTCCCCTGCTTGTGTTCCCTCTCTC
>NW_023233252.1:0-593 GCF_002007445.2 Ailuropoda melanoleuca
TATCCAAACCTGTACGGAGAGCGAACGGAAGGCTGGGGCACAGAAACGATGGCCTAGAAAGGGAAAGGGACCCAGCATTGATAGTTTCGTTCGGCCTCCTGCCAGTCCCTTTACAGTCCCGATGAGAAATCCTGCCCTTGAGATCCTCACGGTATCTGAGAACACGTTTCCTTATCGATTTTACGCGGTTCAACCGAGTTCTCTTACTGTCACCAAATCACCACGGTTGAAGAAGGAGAAACTCAAATGCTTAATTCCAGGAATTAGACACTTGTCGTCCCCACGGATTCCAGGGAAAAGCCGACCCGGATGGCCAGAAGGTACTAAGACTCTTTTCCTCCCTGCCTTGGGGTCCGCTTCAAACGACACTTGATTCCTTTCCATCAGCCCACNGGATTCCTTTCCATCAGCCCACCCTGCTGTCTTGTCCCCCTTTGTCACGTCTCCTGTGGCACCCGAGCACAGCTCCACCAGCTAGGGCAACAAGCCAGTCTCCCCTGAGGCNTGTCTCCTGTGGCACCTGAGCACAGCTCCACCAGCTAGGGCAACAAGCCAGTCTCCCCTGAGGCTGCAGACCCAGCCTGCGCTGTGCG
>NW_023233253.1:0-172 GCF_002007445.2 Ailuropoda melanoleuca
ATGAGGCTAATATTACCTTGATCCCCAAACCAGGCAAAGACTCCCTCAAAAAGGAGAATTACAGACTGATTATCTAATGAATATGGACGCAAAAATCCTCAACAAGATCCTGGCTAATAGAATCCAACAGTACATTAAAAGGATTATCCATCATGACCAAGTGGGATTCATA
>NW_023233253.1:383-560 GCF_002007445.2 Ailuropoda melanoleuca
GAAAAGCCTACTGCAAGCATTATTCTCAATGGGGAAAAGCTGGAAGCCTTTCCCTTAAGATCAGGAACACGACAAGGATGCCCACTCTCGCCACTACTTTCAACATACATAGTACTAGAAGTCCTTGCAACAGCAATCAGAAGACAAAAAGGGATGAAAGGTATCCAAATCGGCAAA
>NW_023233254.1:0-939 GCF_002007445.2 Ailuropoda melanoleuca
TATATATGTATATGTTTTTTATGTAGTTACTTCGTTTTTGCCTCTTACACTCCCTCCCCCACCCCCACTGAGTGGACTAGGGAAAAGATTTCTTTCCTCTGCACTGGCGCTGCTTTTCTCCCAGGAACCCCCCGGTGTCTGGGACTAGGCTGCAGCTGTCTTACCGAAGCAGGGGACATCACTGGAGCCTCCATGCTATGGGAGTGATTTCTCTTGATTTCTTCCCCCAGGGTGTGGACACTGTAAGAAAATGAAGCCAGAGTTTGAGAATGCAGCAGAAGTCCTCCACGGAGAAGCAGACGTAAGCTTCCTTTCCTTAACCTCCCCCTACCATTTTCCTCGAAGACTCAATGACATGGATCATCACAGTTGACTTTCCCCTGCAAGCTCCCGGAGGTCTGCAGTACTTCCTTGTCCCCAAGTACACGTGTCTTAGATCAGTGGGACCCCTACTAGGGATGGAGATGTGCAGAGAGACTCTAGGGTCGTGTTCCCACACTGTCCATGTAGCCTCTGCCAGGTCATGTCTCTGGAGTGAAGCCCCAAATTCACCCTCTTTTCTCTGGGACCATGGCTATTGGGAACAGCCATAGTCTACACAGACTGATTGGTGGGGCAGATTTAAAAGTCTCATTTCAGCCCACAAATGAGAAATCACGAACATTCCAGTGGACATATCCTGGGGATCTATGAGCCCAGGGAGCCAGCCAACCCCGTGAAATGCCGGCAGGTCCTGGGTGGGTTGGGGGCTAGCGTTGGGCTCCTCTTCTGCCAGCACTGCGTCTGAGGCTGTCATGCATGGTTGGCCTCTCCCCCATCCCAGAGCTCTGGTGTCCTTGCAGCTGTCGATGCCACTGTCAACAAGGCCCTGGCCGAGAGATTCCACATCTCCGAGTTTCCTACACTGAAGTATTTTAAGAACGGAGAGAAGTACGCAGT
>NW_023233255.1:0-939 GCF_002007445.2 Ailuropoda melanoleuca
TTTTTTTTTTTAAGAGATGGGGAAACAGAGAGAGTGGGAGAAAATGAATCTTAAGTAGGCTCCACACCCAGTGTAGAGATTCAGTTGGGTTCCACCTCATGAGCCCGAGATCCTGACCTAAGCCGAAATCAAGAGTCAGATGCTTCACCGACTGAGCCACACAGGCGCCCCAGGATTGGTGAATTCTGAGTGTCACTATAGAAAGGCCTAACTGGAGGGTATTTGTGTATTATATACATTGATTCCCAAGATGGAAGTCTGGGCATCTGTAGCAGTACATGTGGGGGACCATTAACAGCTGGCTTTTTGGGGACAACCTCTTGAGGGCTCTGAGCAAGCCAAGCAGAAGGGCTGGGGTCACAGCCTAGGTGGGGTATGAAGGTGAGGGTGTTGAATTTTTAAGGAGCGAGTTCCGCTGTATAGATGCAATACATGCAGGGAGTGTGCCTCCGTTCCTAAAGCCTGTGTTTAGAATTTTATATAGGTAGCATTTCCATTTCTCTTCTGCTTATACTTAGAAGAGATGCCAAAGGCAATCTCAACGCTTCTAACCATTTTTGAAGTTATGTTCATCTAGTCCTGTATATTAGAAAGACTCTTTTGCCATTAACCACTTTTAAAAAAGTTTTTCTCTCTCTGAATTTTACTACTGGGTATTTTTTTTTCACTTGTTCTTTACTATTTGACATCAGATCCTATCAAAACACGGATACTTTTTCATGTTAAAAAAAGCCAATTCGACAAATAAGGCCCACGAAAGAAGGCAAAGTGTCTCCCTGCTGCTACCCTGTGCTGGAGTTCTAACCTTCCTGGCACATGGGAAGGAGTGTGTGTGTGAATGCATGGACAGGGAGACAGGAGCCGTGAGCGCAGCCCTCGAATTGGCCAGCCTGGTGACCAGGGAGCCCGCCCCCACTCTCTCCCCCCTCCCCCTCCAGC
>NW_023233256.1:0-939 GCF_002007445.2 Ailuropoda melanoleuca
GTATTGCCCTTAGTGCTCGTATATAGAAAACTCTTTTTTTTTTTTTTTTTTGAGTAATGCTGCGAAACTCTTTTCTCAGCTCCAGCTCTATTGTAAGGATTGCCCTAAAATTTGAACCTAGAGAACCTCATCTTTAATGAATAAACTGCTAGTACTGGTATGGCTATTTCTGCTCCTGATGAACATTGCTATGTGCCACACCTATGGGACCTTAACTATGTCCAAGGGAGGAAGCAGGAATAGGCTGCTAACTGAAAGATGACGTTGTGTCATGCTTGCCATGCTAACTCTGTCAACCAGGGCTTTTCCCCCCTGTTTAGGAGATCTGAGATTTAATGAAATATAGGACGTGACAGTCTAAGGGTACCAACTAGTTCTTGTTCTTTTTTTTTTTTTTTCCTGTTTCTGCCCTATATTTCTTCTTGGATATACAGGGTCAGACTTCTTATACTGTTTCATCTTCAAGAATTGTAATGTTGTAAATGTTTCTTGGACTCCTCCATCTTGATGATACTTGACAACTGGAAAGGCAAACCAATTCTTAAATGCCATGCCTCCCAGGTTCCAAAGGATTCAAGTTCTGATTATGGCTTTGAAAGTAGATAGATTGGGACTCAAATGCAGTTCTTACCTGTGTCAGAGGGGATTTGGTTCCTGTTACTTTTATATAGAGCTTCTGTTCCAGAATCTGCTCTGTTGAACACCACTGAATTCTAGACATTTTGCAAATATTGTATCATTTGATTCTCATTTTAGGGAGTAAGAACGATCTGTGGGTTACTTTGAGAAAAGACTGTTAAGAGAATAGAAGAGCAGGGGCGCCTGTGTGGCTCAGTTGTTAAGCGTCTGCCTTCGGCTCAGGGCGTGATCCCTCTGCTAGGAGCCTGCTTCTTCCTCTCCCACTCCCCCTGCTTGTGTTCCCTCTCTCGCTGGCTGTCT
>NW_023233257.1:0-939 GCF_002007445.2 Ailuropoda melanoleuca
GAGAGAGATTAAAACTCATATTCCAACTGTTTGAGAAGACTGACATATTTTATGTTTCTTAATTATCTTTAAAGTTCCCAATTGCATTACTGTTGAAAAGACTCAATTTACTATGTGCCAATGAAAGAATAAAAGAACCTCCCAGACAACTGCTATTTCAGATGAGAGAGTATTTCATTCCTTTGTGCTGTCAGAATATAAAACTTTCATGTGAAGGGCGTTTTTAACCTTCTTTTGTTCTACTCAAAGTCATGGCATCGTTTGGGTCAAGATTGACATTCAACACAAGTATAAAATATTAATTTAATAAAATTTTCCAGTGTATATATTTTCTGTATTTATTAATTGGCAATGCCTCTAGGTCTTTGTTTCTCAAAAATATTTTTATAATATACAATGCAATCTCAAAATTAGCTTGACAAAATTGATCCATCTCTTGAGGTTTTTAGTAGCCTACTGAGATTTTTTTTTAGTCCTTCTCCCACATTTCCTGTTCTTTCTCCAGATGGTCACTACATTCAAGATCTTATTCTGTACCCTCTATGATCCTTTTCACTCTGTGCCTTTTGGAACTAGTAGGGAGAGTTTGAGGAATCAATAGTAGCCTGGGGGAATGGATGCTGGAATTTCTTCGTCATCTGAAATGGCTCAGAAACAGAAAGCCTACCCCTCTCTCCATTTACATTTGGGCAAATTTCAATCTTCCGCAAATCATACTAACTATAAACCTACTTGCATGTTCATGATACAATGTTTTAGATTTGTTTTTTGTTATATGGCTTTTAGCTTTTTGTAGAGAGACTTCTTTTAATCACAGGTCTAGGTTCATGGCATATTATCATCATCAGTGCTCATTTTTTAAAAAATTTTAATTAATTATCCCTTCCTTCAACAGCCACTGGTCTCATTCTTCTCCTGACCCCTCGTCGCACCAAAGAC
>NW_023233258.1:0-8504 GCF_002007445.2 Ailuropoda melanoleuca
GTTTATCCCCGTGGACTCTGGTTCTTTACTTCGTTTCTCAAAGGCACATGTAGGGGTAGTGATACAAGAATGGTCTTCACAGGAAAAAAGAAAAAAAAGTAATCTGTGATCCTAATGGTTTCCTTTCTGTCCTCATGGAGGTGGGCTTCGTGAAGCAGCCCTGCTCTCCATCAGAACTTGCACTGCACTGCTCTCAGCTGTAGGTGGCACCTGTTTTCACGCCGCTGGTGACGGACTTGGGGCCCATCTCCATCAACACCTCCATACACGCATCAAGGTCCACATGAAAGACTTTCATGTCACTATTTCAAGGTGGAGACCGTGTGATTTCTTTGCTCCAGGATAGAAAGGTAGAAATGGAGAGATGAGCAAACAGCTGTAGAATTTCAAAGCATCATTTAGTAATGACTGCCTTTTAAGAGCAAGAACAAAAGCTGAGTGTATTGCTTGTACTGCATACTAATCAACATTTATTCAGAAAGTTCAAGTTCAAACCTCACCGTGTCTAAATATTTTCATTATTTATTACAATTAGCATATGCATGAATCATGTTACCTGTCTGCCTTATTCAAGAGCACTAGTCCTGTGGAATAGCACTTCAGGGAAATTTGGACCAATCTCTCCCACTGTCTTGTGATAACAGTCCTATCCCCGCCGAGGAGTGTCAGCCAGCAAGACGCTGAGCTGATGCGCATAGGAATGTTCATAAAATGTGGAGATGGTGCGATGCTAGAATGGATTAATTAATATCTTAAAGGCAGAAGGTAAGGGAAATTAGTCTTCGTGTTATAATTTGAAAAATGAGTCATGGTAGTTAATTAACCTATCTAATACCTCAAGGTAAATGAGTGCCTGAATCAATTCACAATTAACAATTTAAATAACCCTGCTTTAAAAGTAGCCTTATTATACCCGTCTTGAAAATTGGAAACCTGAAACTCATATGGTCCATCTATGCTTGCTTGATACTTGAGGATGTTTCACATTCTAGACTGTAAATGCGTCTAAAGGCAGGTACCCTTTCCTCATTTTTACATCCTGCTTGGGATAAGGTAGGAGCTTTCTACCTAAAAGGCACTGCATGACGTCTCCAAAACTGAACTAGATTTCCCTTCTTTGTACTCGTAGTTATGAACATTTCCAAAAAAGAGGAAAAGACTTGGTGTGTAAGCCAACCAGCATGTAGTGACATCACACTGGGCAATGGCTCGGAGTATACCTGTTTGCATGTTTGGATTCTGTGTGAGATTTTATGATGTTGAGAATTACTCATTTCTGTAGGCACAGTGTCTAGCAGTGTCTAACAGCTTGTGGGGGGTTGGGGGGCGGATTTCATAAATGTTAACTAAACTGACAACAATCAAAGAAAACCCACTTTGGCAGATAGAAGAAAATAGTGTTTTAACTGTTAAATGTAAACTTGTGTATGTTTATTAAAATTTTATCACCTAGGGGCACGTTGGTGACTCAGTCTGGTTAAGTGTACAACTCTTGATTTCGGCTCAGATCATGATCTCAGAGTCCAGAGATTGAGTCCTGGGATGGCCTCTGTACTGGGCATGGAGCCTGCTTAAGACTCTCTCTCTCCTTCTGTCCCTCCCCCCACCCCTAAAAAAATTACCACCCAGGCAAATCAGGTTATTCATGTAAAATCTGAATGATAAAAATCGTGTTTGGAGAATTCCAAAATCTTATCTTCCGGCTCAGCCACCCTTCTATTTCTAACTTCCCAGTGAATTTGTCTATCTAAATGTTTCATAGGTTTCTCAAATCCAGCATAGAGATAAGTCTGAAAACACTACCCACTCCACTTCCAAAGTGAAACTGGTTTTAACTCTTGTTTTCGTCACCTTTGTTCATGATGGCCCCCATCTGTTCAGCTTCTTAAATTAGTATTCTTAGAGTCTTTCTAGGCTGTTAGCTTTCTGCATTATTCTGCCTCAGGACCAGCCTGTCTCCAGTCTTCTCAAATCAGATTCCAAGAGAGATTTCCAGGACAGTCTCTCCCTTCCATCCCTCCATCATGGTTGTAATTCAGTCCTGGGTCTTCTCTCTTGCGATCATGAGTAGGTGTCTGTCTATGGTTCTTGACTTGAACCCCTACCTTCTGTGCTCCATTCTGTTCACTGCTTCTAGAGTTATCTCCTTAAAAAATAAGTGACTCCTAATTTCCTAATTGTCTATAGGCAAGGTCAATCTTTTTTGGCATATAAGAAATTTCATAATTTGTTCTCCATTTTTTCCCTTTTCCCATCAACTTGCCACTTTCCCACCATTCTCTACTCCTGAACTGTTGTCTTTGCTCTGCTTATACTCACCTTACTTCATCCCTTCTTTATGAGTAACTGCCGTTTGTCCTCAGAATGCTCCCATCTTCACCTGTTGATCCTGCACAGCTTAGCCCAAATTTCTCTTCTGTGAAAATTTCCATGAATCTAGAGGCACTTACCTACTCAATTCTCTTTGCATTTATTTCATATCATAGCTAAGACTGACTCCTATTTGAATATATCCCTTAATTTATTTGCATCTCCCCACAGATAGTGTATTTTTTGTAACAGGTAAAGTTCTTACCTATTTTTCAATTCTCAATACCTAGGGGCACCTGGCCAGTGCAGTGGGTGAAATGTGTGACTCTTGGTTTTGGCTTAGCCCCCTCCCCCCATCCAACTCCAAGCTCAGGGGGGAGTCTGCTTGGGATTCTCTCTCTCCTTCTGCCCCTCCCGCTCGTGAATGTACTCTCTCTCTCTCTCTCTCTCTGAAACAAATATATTAAAAAAAATTCTCATGTGCCTAGTATATAATGTGCACTCAGGGATATTTCACTTCCTACCTCCTAAACACCTTTTCTTCCCTCTCTTTACCACAAATACTACTATTCTCCAAAAATATAGGTTTGAATCTGACCTGCTAACACATCCTTGTTTTATCTGTATGAATTAGATGTTTATAAAAGCAGTCATTGCTTTATGACATTTGCATAAACAAGAAATGAAAAGAATTCATTTAAAAATCTCTAGGATTCAAATTTTAGAATCATGTGGTTCGTGGTGGCACCTACTGGCCATGTGTGATATTGCATCCCAGAGCTATTTGGCTCAAAGATCCTGGAGAAAAGTCATGACTCCTATGGGATGGACGATGCAAACCCAGGAAGGTTCTGCGGGTTCTTAAGTGCTACACATCAATCCAAGCAACACTTATGTTGGCGTGTACCACCTTGCTGGGACATAGAGCTAGCCAACACGCCCAGCTTGGAATTGATCAGAAGGTCCCATTTTAGTCAGTTGGCATATCTTTTTATGGGATTGTGTGTTAAGTCAACCAACAGAAGTCAATGTAAATCAGGAGTTATCTTAAATATTTACAAAGAATTGCCTTTCTTCCACTAGTTATTGATTGAGTGCTTGTTATCCCAAAATCACACCCTACTCAGTATCAACTACACAGTAAGGATCCACTATAAACATTTAACATCTTTGCTTTTAATGATCATGTACTCCATTTGGAATTTAACAGTTGGTTCGCCATAATCACTTATCTACTGTGAATAGCTAAATTTAGTGGGTTTCAATTCTACTCTTGTAATGAGGAATATAGAAAAACACACACATATTTAAATCCAATAAGGATTACAAAGTAATATATACTTTCCATCTGAAATCTGCTCATATAAACTTAGTGAAGTGAATTGGATCAGCTCGATATTTTTTTTACTGAAGCATAATTAACATACAGTGTTATGTTAGTTTCAGGTGTACAACATTGTGATTCAACAGTTCTAGACATTACTCAGTGCTCAGCACGATAAGTGTCCTCTTGATCCCCTTCACCACTTCCCCCATCTTCCTCACCACGTCCCCTCTGGCAACCACCAGATCATTCTCTATGTTTAAGACTGTTTTTTTCATTTGTGCCTTTTTGCCTTTGTTCATTTGTTTCTTAAAGTGCATGTATGAGTGAAATCATATGGTAGTTGTCTTTCTCTATTTCATTTAGCATTAGACCCTCTAGGTCCATCCATGTTTTTGCAAATGGCAAGATCTCATTCTTTTTTTTTTTTTTAATAGCTGAGGAATATTGCATTGTATATATTTCATATCCTCTTTATCCATTTGTCTATCTATGAACATTTGGGATGCTTCCATATCTTGGTTATTGTAAATAATATTTAAATAGGCATGGTATTTCTATTTTTAATTTTTTGAGGAACCTCCATAATGTTTTCCACAGTGGCTGCACCAATTTACATTTCCACCGACAGTGCGTGAGTGTTCCTCTTTCTTCACATCCCCACCAATGTTTGCTATTTCTTATATTTTTTATTGTAATTCTGACTGATGTGAGGTGAGATCTCACTGTAGTCTTGATTTGCATTTCCCTGATGCTGAATGACGTTGAGTATCTTTTCATGTATCTGTCGGTCATCTGTAGGTCTTCTTTGGAAAAAATGTCCATTCCGGCCCTCTGCCCATTTTTTAATCAGACTGTTTGATTTCTTGGTGTTGAGTTATAGAAGTTCTTTATAGATTTGGAATACCCCTGGATATTAATCAATCAGCTCAATAATTTTTAAAAAGAGATGGTTACTAAGACTGGCCCAGGAATTACTTTACTGTATTTGACATGTACTATATGTTTAATAAATCTTAACTATTAATATATTTACTCCAAGCAGAACACAAATGCTTTCCTTCAAGTCTAGATACTTTCACCCCTTGCTGCTATTTCTGGTGCATTTCCTTCCACCTGTGTAAATTCCCCCAACTTCTTTACATGAACCATTGCCAAGTTTTCTTTATGGCACATCATTTCTTCTCTAAAACCATCCTTGATATCCTTGGTAAAATTTACCTGCCACCCTGTTGTCTTTCTTAATGCTTTAAATTTGTCCCCACTATAGCACATAGTTTTATAATCCCAGTCCTGCCTTACTGTGCCCATCCCCTCCTGGGCTCTGGGCACTGGAACTCTCAGCAGGAACTGGAGCAGGGCCACTCACTGTTGGCTGCTAATCATGTTTTCCGAATCCAGCACCTCCCTGGTCGGTTCCTGGCACATGCCACACGTTCCACACGTGTTTGCTGATGTATTTGAATTTCATGAAGACACAATCCAAGCAGAGACACAAAGCCAAGCCAGTTAGCAGAGCAATAAAGGCTTTTGAAGAGAGGGAAATCAGAAGCTGAGTGTGGTAACACGTGGGATTGCTTCCAGAGAGTCTCCTTTTCTTCTGGACCTACCTGAGCAGTGGAAGTTTACAAGTGGGTTAGCTCTCAAAGGGCCTGGCCCTGGGGGATGAGTCCTTCTGCGTGTGAAAGCTGCTTCAGCTTTCTCTCCCATTCACTGCCTCTGTGTGTGGGCCATGGGGCACTTTGTCTTTGTTGGGGGGGGGCAGGGAGGTGAGGTTGGTACTCGGCGGAGTGCCTGCTCTGTTGATCTCNGCAGGGAGGTGAGGTTGGTACTCAGCAGAGTGCCTGCTCTGTTGATCTCTCCCCAAAACTTCATGGATTAGACTGGAGTCCGAAAGCCAGGATGCAGGCATCTACTTCCAAACATGTGGTGAATGTTTCTTAACCATTTCATTGAAGTTGGAAGGAATCAGGGCATCATCACTGGATAGCCTTTANCAGGGAGGTGAGGTTGGTACTCGGCGGAGTGCCTGCTCTGTTGATCTCTCCCCAAAACTTCATGGATTAGACTGGAGTCCGAAAGCCAGGATGCAGGCATCTACTTCCAAACATGTGGTGAATGTTTCTTAACCATTTCATTGAAGTTGGAAGGAATCAGGGCATCATCACTGGATAGCCTTTAAGACAAAAGTTATGGCATAACGAAGTGGCTACGGAGTCTGGCAGACCTTGGTTTATATCCTAAGCTGGATGGCCTTTTGGAAAAGTTGCTTAAACCCTTTGGGACTCTGTTTCTTCAACCATACAAAATAAGTATAATCAAATGAGCAGCATTGTTGACCTAAGTGAAATAAGACGATGCATGTAAAATGCTTGGTATACAGTAGGCACTCCCCGTTGTCATTTGTGGGCACTCAATAAATGAGCTCTTTTTCTAAATTCTTAATAAGGCTGCTATTTACAAGCATGTAGGACAGTTGATGAAGATCTAGAATGGTGATGTGATGGCATGAAACGGAGTGAAGCTCCCCAAACGGAGCTCAGATGTTCCAGTCGGAGCGACTGTCTGCTCTTGGATCCCCACGCTCTCTGTCAGCTGTGCAAAGTGAAAAGACATCTGCGAATAGGTGTATTTTTCAGATTTCAGATTCTTTGTCCATTGACTAGCTGATGCGTTAACGAAGTTTTGACAGTTTCTCTTTATTCACAAGCATAGGTAAAATGGAGAAAAAATAACCTTCCCACTTTCTGACTTCACATGTTTGGGGTTGAAGTAAAGGGCGGATCATCATGTTATTCAGTAGCTGCCTAGTGTAGCCTTGAAAATGAAGGGCCTCTCAATGCCTTCTTGATTAGCTGCTCTCACTCTTCACACGCAAATAACTCCCAGGAAACATAAGAAGTTCACTGAAAGTTCAATAGACTCAGTTCTAGAGAGGTCTTTTTGATATTTTTTTTTTCCAGAAATTCTCCACCTATTTAATTTCTGTTCCTCCGCTCACCTTCATAACCCATATTCACCTGAAAGTAGACTACACTCAGCTCTCCGCAATGACCAACGACTCCATTCCTTAGAATGCAAGGATTCTGATTACGTCAAGACAGAGGTTGTGCTACAAAGTTGTCTTTAGCAGTAAGCACACTTTCCTCTGTGACCTCTTAGCAGTATGTACCTGTCATTACCAAGTTAAAGATTGATCTCTGGATCTATTGATCTATCGGTCTGTCATCTATCCATTACATTTGTATTGTCTATTTATCTCTTATCTATCCATCTTTCTATCATCTATCAATCAATTTATTACCTATCATCCAAATATAATCTGTCATCTGTTATCTATCTATTCTCATGTATGTATCTTTCTATCATCTATGTATCTATCATCTGTCAATCAATTTATCACCTATCATCCATCTGTACCTATCATCTATCACCTTTCTATCAATCTATCACCTACCATCTATCTATATACCTATCTGTCTATCTACTTTGCAATGACCCATTTATGTTCCTTCTTTACACGTTAGGTGGTAATCTGCTTGTCGTAAGTTGTCATGGGTAGTAGCTTTCTGATTCTTGTATCCTGAAAATCCAAAACAAAGGCCACAAATAATGATCCAAAATAATAAATGTTTCCATAAAAATATGAATTCAGTTCTTTTACAATGGTTTATGGTGAAGTGCTATTCTTTCAGAGGTCATCAGGTATCTATAACATGCTCTACTAAGGGGCATAGGAACAAGAGGGGCAGTGATTATCTCACAGTTTCTTTCTTCTGAAGGTTTGACAGAGGTGAACACAGTACCATAGGAATATAAGTTGGAAGGGCCCTTTCTCTCTCTCAGTCCCGTTGGTGGAGCAATTGGTGGAGCCACATTTGTTAGGACTGGCTCAGGGTCCGTGTGGAGCTGAGCTGCAGAAGGTAGGTTTTCAGCACTGTGGATCTCCCATACTCGGAAGAACACTTGCGAGTAGACAGGATAATTCTTCAGTGTGATCAGTGCCGCACAGGGGTNGGTGCCGCACAGGGGTTCCGAGCTTCTTCATGGAGAATGGAAAGAGTCACTAAATGATACATTCGCAGCTACATCATTTTTGTGAGTTTTCATTCTCCACCAGAAGCCTCTGAATGGGGCAGTGTGATATTGCTAGATCTGTGGCTCTGAGCTGTTGAGTTTTTAGAACACCTGAAGTACCGGATAGTGGAGATGCAATACATGTTCGTTATTATTCCGAGCCAGGTTCTCTTCAAGCATTTTCAAAATGTGATCTCAGTAGAGCGCCACAAAATCCTGCTAGGCAAGCATTTTCTTTATTTTTTTTAAAGATTTTATTTCTTCATTTGAGACACATACACACAGAGCAGGAGCAGAGAGAGATGCAGAGGGAGAAGCAGGCTTCCCCGCTGAGCAGAGAGACCTGGAGATCACCACCTGAGCCAAGGACAGAGGCTTAACCATCTGAGCCACCCAGGCGCCTCTAGCAAGCATTTCCATCTCATTTTAAGAATGAGGAGGCTGGGGCACAGGAGTATAGGTAACTTACCCGCAAACACTGGAAGTGGTGGGGTTAGGAGTTTAAGTCACAGCAGCTTAACTATCGCGCACCTAGTCTTTTACTGCCGTATGTTGCTGAGCCCGTGCCAGTTAGCCCACTTAACCATCCTGCCTTTAAAGGAGGAGGTTCCAAATGAGGTTTTGAAGGCAAGATGGGAGATGGGACACTCTAGAATTTGCTGCACACATCAGAGGAGCAGGAAATGGTACAGATAGTAAAGAGCCTGCAGGTGTTTGGGATCAGACTCTGAGACAAAAAGAACAGAATGCACAGAAGCCTTGCTTCCTCAATGATTTTGACCGGAAGAAAGAT
>NW_023233259.1:0-940 GCF_002007445.2 Ailuropoda melanoleuca
AAAAAAAAAAAAAAAAAAAAAAAAACTTAAAATAAAAAAAAAAAGAAAAGCTAAACCAATCTAAAAAGAAAGTTAAACTAAGACCAGTCACATTTCTCAATGTCAAAACTTATTACAAAGCTACAATAATAAAGACAGTGTAGCACGAGCTTAGAGATAGACATACATCAATGGTGGAATTGAGTATCCATAAGTAAATCATGTATCTATAGTCAAATAATTTTTGACAAGGGTGCCAAGCCATTCAGCTGGGGAAAGAATAGTCTTCCACAAATGGTGCAAGGATAACTGGACATGCACATGAAAAAGAATGATCCAGATACTTATCTCATAACATATCGAAAAATTAACTCAAAATAGATCAATAACCTAAATGTAGGTACTAAGACTATAACACTGTTAGAAGAAAACAGGTGCAAAACTTTATGGCCCTGCTTTAGGCAACAGTGTCTTACATGTGACACCTACAGCACAAGCAACCAAAGAAAAAATAACTAAGTTGAACTTTATCAAAACTAAAAATGTTTACACATCAAAGAACACTTTGAAAAGAAGTAAAAAGCCAACCCAAAGAGTGGAAGAAAATATTTGCTCATAATATACCAGATAAGAGTATAGTTCCAGAATATATACAGAAATCTTACAGCTCAGCAATAAAAAGACAGCCCAATTTAAAAAATGTGCAAAGAATGTGAATAGACATATACATATGGCCAATAAGCACATGAAATGCTGTTCAACAAGATTAGTCATTAGGGAAATGAAAGCCATAAGATATTACTATTTCATACCCACTAGGATGGCTACAATAAAAAAAAAAATGGAACATAAAAAATTTGGGGGGGAACCTGGATGGCTTGGTCTGTTAAGCATCTGACTCTTGATATTGGCTCAGGTCATGATCTCAGGGTCGTGAGATTGAGCCCTGCGTTGGGCTCCA
>NW_023233260.1:0-940 GCF_002007445.2 Ailuropoda melanoleuca
GTTAAAGTTGTGTTTTCCAAACTATTCCAGTCATATTCATAAAGAACTTGATACCTAGAAGTAGAATGCTGCCATATCAAGACCTAAAATATGTGACCTTGGTTTGAAAAGATGCAAATAGTGAACAAATTATTAAAAGTGAGAAAATGATAACCTGTCTTATGTAATGGCAAAGCATTTGGTGAAGATGTCACTTCCTCTAAGTTGGGAATCATTCCAGAGAAATAATAAACTTGTATCTTTAGGGCAAAATTAGAATATAGAATGTTAATCTTTTGTGTTGTCTGTGTTTGGCAAAACACCAGGAAAAAGGAAAAAAAAAGGAGAGAGAGAGCTCAGAAAATAATTAACCGGCATATAATTAGTAATTAAAGAGAATAAAGACAGTCGATGGATTCAGGGACTTGCAGCATAAAATATAAAGCAATAGTCCACTAAAACTCAAGATGTAGTCATCAAAAGTATGACCATCACACCCATTGTGAAAAGCCCGGAAGGGATTATGGTGTCTCAGAGTAAGGATCCCGCTGGCTGTCCTGTAATTTACTTCCATTAGACACATTTGCTATGGACAAGAGGCAGAGGGAGTGGTCCTCCTGATGAAACCTAGGTGCCCATAGCCCAACCTAGAAAGAGACAGAACTCATTGGAGTCAGAAACTAAAGAAATACAGCAAAAGCTAACAAATATGAAATAAAAAGTACCACTAGAGTAGCTTAGCTAACAGCACGTGGAATCTACCAGAGTCAAACAGGTAAGGAGCCAGCTAAGTTTTTGAGAAAAAGACTCTAAATGCTTAAAATTTTAAAGACTCTTGGGCAGAAGGTGATTTTAAAAAGTTGCTCATCCCTCCGAGGAGAGCGTATTCTCTCAGGTGCATTTCAGATGTGACCAAGGAGAATGATTAAAAAAAAAAAAAAAAAAAAAAAAAAAAAAAAAG
>NW_023233261.1:0-940 GCF_002007445.2 Ailuropoda melanoleuca
AAATTTTACCTAAGTCTAGAAAAAGATTTATGGTGAGTTCAGTTATAGGATGACTGGCTAATTCCTATCACTTGTGTTACCTATTAAGCTCTCCACGCAGACTGTAGAGGTGTTCTAATGAATACCCTGCCAGGATTTCAGTGTAATGTGATTTGTATTAGAACCATTTAAGAAGAGTCCTGCAAAGGAAGGTTGCTACCATTTGTTGTTATTATGTGTATAGAAGGACACAAAGAAGATTTGTTATCTAGTAATTTTTCTGTGATTTTGGTACATTGGCTCACATGGTTGCCAGTTGGGAAGTTCCCCAATAGTGTCGACATTGTGTATTATGGGAAATGGACGGCTAGTAGACACTGTTGTGTGTTATGGCCTCTTCCATCCTGTGAGTGGCATATATTTAGAGAGACACTGCCAATGCCTCAGGATAAACACAGCCTTAAAACCTTCCACTCCAAAATATAAACTGCGTGCTCTCTCAAGCTAAAGCCTTCCTGGAATACTCTATGCTTTATTGATTTCCCTCTTCTCTGAGCTCCCAAACCTCTTAAAGTCTGTATCACCCCATTAAGAATGCTTTCATATACCATCTTGTACTATTAACTAATTGTTTCATGCGTATTGGCCTTGTTCAATTTGATTGTTAATATCTCTTGAGTAGAAACCCTTCTTCCTCTTTTACCATCCATCACCAAGAAAATCCTCGGAATTTAATTGGCACAAATAAAATTAAATTACTGGCTAATTGATTAAAATACCTGAATTAACAAATTAACAAATTATATCTTAAATTTGAGTTATGCTTCTGGTTTTGGCTGGGTTTCAATAGAAAGATATAATGAAGGATCAGGAATCAGAAATTAAAATAATACCTCAAATGTCATCCAGCTGCCAGGTAGTCTATTCCCAAAGAACACTAAATTGTTATTTTAAAAAAAAA
>NW_023233262.1:0-940 GCF_002007445.2 Ailuropoda melanoleuca
CATGACTCTTCAGAAATTAGCATTTTCTATTTGACAAAATTCTCCCTTGGTTTCAGTAGCCAAGTAGAAAACAACTTGGACTTCCTCCTTACAACTGAAAAAAAATAAATTTGAGTCTTGACCCATCCTGGCCATTGATCCCTTTTTGATATTTAAGTCACTTCTATTTTCAGAGTTCTAATTTGCTCATCTATTAACTGGTTCCTTCCTATCCGGTTTATTGCAAAGCTGTATAACACAGTGGTTGGGAGCAAAGGCTTAGAAACATCTGCCGCCTGGGTTTAAATCCTGATTTCTCCAATTATTAACTTTGTGACTTCGGATAAGTTGCCTAACTTCTCTGTGCCTCTATTTCTGAATTGGTGTAAAAGCATCTCAGATATCCACAGACCTGATTTTACCTACTATCCTAATGAAACACAGTAATCAGGGGGGTAATATAAAAGCAAAGGCATTGTGTTTTCATTCAGTTCATTTTTTATAAACTCCTTTCTGCTCAAGATTTAAATGTCTCTTTGTCCAGGTTTCCCCAGAGGAAAATAATCTAAGCAGAAAGTCTTAGTAGATTCTGGAAGAAAGCTGAAGGCTCTCAGAAGATAACCTGAGAGTTACATCAACAATCCAAGAGCTTCTACATGACCAAGCAACAATAAATATCACCAAATGAGCAGAAAGAGTTCTGGCATCTTAGGAGCTCATGTTTATCAGGGATAGGGGCGCCCACCCACACTGTTTGGTATCCTTACTGTGCAGGGTGGTGTGTTCACAGCAATATCACCATCTTCTGGGAATTTCAGGCTTTACCCCAGAGACATTGAATCACATTCTCTATTTTAACAAAATCCCAAGGTGATACCTATAACATAAAGGTTTGGGAAACACCAATGATTTCTAGAACTGGCTGCACATTGGAAACACCTGGAAAACTTAAAAAAAAAAA
>NW_023233263.1:0-940 GCF_002007445.2 Ailuropoda melanoleuca
AAACCAGACTGATACCTTGATCTTGAACTTCTAGCTTCTGCAACTGTGAGAAAATATATTTCCAGTATTTAAGCAACTCAGGCTGTGGTACTTTGTTATGGCAAGCCTAGAAAACTAATGCCATTTATTTATTTACTATGTTATACTGCACTAACACAAGATCAGTTGTTCAAGTACCACCTTTTAAATATTTGTCCCATTTTCTTCAAGAAAATTAAATGGGAAAGTATAGTCTTTTCAATAATCCTGGGACAGCTGGATCAATCCATGCAAAAGAATGAAATTGAATCCCTTATTATACCATATGCAAAATTAAATTCAACATAGAATATAGTTCTAAATGTAGGAGCTAAAATTCAAAGGAAAAACATTTCCAGAATTTAGCTCTGATTGGAGGAGGAGAGCAGGCTCTAAGTAGAGAAGATTAAGTATTCCTCTTCAGTGGTGGGTCCCATGAGCCTAACATTGGGAGCATAGTTCCCAGGATTTGGAAGTATCTTCAATGGTAATAGGAGGAGGGGAGAGAGCAATGGGACAGATGAGAGTGGGGATGAAGGTAAAGTCCCCCCCCCACAGCCTTATTTTGCTAATGCTGAATCTAGAATGAGCCATGATAAGGGTGGATACATCTCCTACATGAATGCAACAATGGAAGACTTGAGAAAATGACCCCCTTTTTTTCAAAGTGAAATAGGCCTAGGATGTGGTTCTTAGAAACAAGGAAAGAAAAGAGAATGCAGAAATTATTGGGGGGGTGGCGCCTGAGTGGCTCAGCTGTTAAGCGTATGCCTTCAATGCAGGTCATGATCCCAGGGTCCTGGGATCGAGCCCCGCATCGGGCTCCCTGCTCGGTGGGAAGTCTGCTTCTCACTCTCTCACTCCCCTTGCTTGTGTTCCCTCTCTCACTGTCTCTCTCTGTCAAATAAATAAATAAAATCTT
>NW_023233264.1:0-940 GCF_002007445.2 Ailuropoda melanoleuca
GATTCTTCACCATGACCAAGTGGGTTTTATGCCTGGGATGCAAGGGTGGTTCAACATTCGCAAATCAATCAATGTCGTAGAGCACATCAATAAAAGAAAAGACAAGAACCGTATGATCCTCTCAACTGATGCAGAAAAAGCACTTGACAAAATACAACATCCATTCCTGATTAAAACTTTTCAGAGTATAGGGATAGAGGGAACATTCCTCAATATCATAAAAACCATCTATGAAAACCCCAAAGCGAATATCGTTATCAATGGGGAAAAGTTAAGAGCTTTTCCCTTAAGATCAGGAACATGACAGGGATGCCCTCTCTCACCACTGTTGTTCAACATAGTGCTAGAAGTCCTAGACTCAGCAATCAGACAACAAAAAGAAATATAAGGCATCCAAATTGGGAAAGAAGAAGTCAAACTCGCCCTCTTCACAGATGACGTGATACTTTATGCAGAAAACCCAAAAGACCCCCCCCCCGAATTACTAGAACTCATACAGCAATTCAGCAATGTGGCAGGATACAAAACCAACGCACAGAAATCAGTTGCTTTTCTATACACTAACAATGTAACTGTAGAAAGAGAAATTAAGGAATCAATTGCATTCACAATAGCAACAAAAACCGTAAGATATCTAGGAATAAACCTCACCAAAGAGGTAAAGGACCTATACTCTAGAAACTACAGAACACTTATGAAAGAAACTGAGGAAGATACAAAAAGATGGAAAAACATCCCATGCTCGTGGATTGGAAGAATAAACATTGTTAAAATGTCTATGCTGCCCAGAGCAATTTACACTTTTAATGCCATCCCTGTTAAAATACCACTAGCATTTTTCAAAGAGCTGGAACAAACAATCCTAAAATTTGTATGGAACCAGAAAAGACCCCGAATCACCAAGGGAATGATGAAAAAGAAAAACAAAGCTGGGGGCATC
>NW_023233265.1:0-818 GCF_002007445.2 Ailuropoda melanoleuca
ATTCCTGGGAATATGTCTTGTGCTCTTCTGGTTTCCCAGGAATTTGTTGGGGCATTTCAAAGTCTCTGTGGGCAACTCGTTTCTCAGCTTTTTCCTTTTGGCTTTTTGGTTAGGCTCTTTTTTTGTCCCACCTGTTATCCATTGCCTCACGCAGCCACGAGGATAAAACATTTACTTGTGTTTGTTTTTTTAAAATGCCCCTTGAGAAAAAGAGGCCTTTAGCATTGTGCAGCTCTCAGTGAGGTCAAGAACAAGCTGGTATCCAAGATCTACAAAGAACTTCTCTAACTCAATACACAAGAAACAAATAAATCATAAAATGGGCAGAAGATATGAACAGACACTTTTCCAATGAAGACATACAAATGGCTAACAGACACATGAAAAAATGTTCAAAATCGTTAGCCATCAGGGAAATTCAAATCAGAACCACAATAAGATACCACCTTAATGCCAGTTAGAATAGCAAAAATTGACAAGGCAAGAAACAACAATTGTTGGAGAGGATGTGGAGAAAGGGGATCCCTCCTACATTGTTGGTGGGAATGCAAGTTGGTACAGCCACTCTGGAAAACAGTGTGGAGGTCCCTTAAAAAGTTAAAAATTGAACTACCCTATGACCCAGCCATTGCACTACTGGGTGTTTACCCCAAAGATACAGACGTAGTAAAGAGAAGGGCCATATGCACCCCANTAAAGATACAGATGTAGTGAAGAGAAGGGCCATATGCACCCCGATATTCATACCAGCATTGTCCACAATAGCTAAATCGTGGAAGGAGCTGAGATGCCCTTCAACAGACGACTGGATTAAGAAG
>NW_023233266.1:0-940 GCF_002007445.2 Ailuropoda melanoleuca
AGAACGCCGGGATCACGCCCTGAGCCGAAGGCAGACGCTTAACCGCTGTGCCACCCAGGCGCCCCAAGAGATGTCTTCTAACCCCCATTTTACAGATAAAGAAACCCAGAGTTGGAATAGCTAAAAAGTAACTGGCAGTGACCACTACGTAGCCTTTGCTTGTTACATAATAACGTGCTACCCTTCATGAGTATTATTCCCAACTCTCTCCCCTTGCATTTTTCCCCCGAGAATTACTAAATATCTCAACAAAAATTCCACATCTGTAGAAGTCACCCCTCTAAGCCAGGCTCTGGTGGAGTTGTTGGCCACACAAAAATGAAATCGACAAAGATGAAGAGCCATGAAAGTTACAACACAGCACGCTAAGTGTGTTAGCCCTGTTCTCCTGGTTTTCGCGTCCTTTGTGGAATCCAGTTATATAATATTATCTGGTTATTTTTCTCCCTTTTTCCTCAGTTTAAAAGCCCTCTGGATGAGGACAGCAAGTGTCCCGCCAAATACATTCTTCTAATTCTTGTGAAATTCAGAGTAATAACAAAAGAGCCTGGAAGCTTCCCAAACAGGAGAAATGGTGAGCAAATGCCAGGGTCAGGAGGGAGTCAAGTCTACTTAGGCCACTAAAGAAAGCAGCCTGGTGGCGGCAGGCACAGAAGGAGAAGTTTGGAAAGGCTGGGTGACGCCACATTCAGGCTACAGATTGCTTAAAACGCCGGGCCAAGACGTGCCTGAGCCACTAGGCAACAAGGACATATTATAAATTATCAACTCTGACTGATAAGATAAAAATGTTATTTTAAATTTTTTTAAAAAGATTTTTAAGTTATCTCTGCACCCAACGTGGGGCCCAAACTCACAAACCCCGAGATCAAGAGCCACATGCTCCACCAACTGAGCCAGCCGGGTGCCCCAAGAAATCAATTCTCTCTTTTTTTTTTTT
>NW_023233267.1:0-940 GCF_002007445.2 Ailuropoda melanoleuca
AAGTTATGATAAAGGCTTAAGTGGCATTATCACTTGAAGGAACATTTCTAAGCCCATTGGTAATTGTTTCCTTATACCATGTAGATGCAAGGTGTCTCTTCATAGATAGTAGAATCAGAATAATTTTTTATGTCCTTTTCTAGAACCTGGACTTACACTCCTTATAGAAGGTAGGGATGTTATTTCAAGGAACAGAGATATTGTAACTGGAGCTATGATTGATAAAGGAAAATAAAATCATAGTCTATACTCTTTAAAATTTTATTTTACTTAATGAAATTTTTATTTTACTTAATGGATATTAGCCAATTCATTCTAACAGTGTATAAGAGAATTATATACCATGACCAAGTGGGAATTATCCCACATATATAGGACTGGTTCAACACTTGGAAATCATTTAACTCAATCCATCATATTGATAAGGTAAAAAAGAAATTCACATGGCCATACCAATACATATAGAAAAAAAAATTTGACAAAATCTAAAACACTTTCATAATAAAATAGTAGAGTAGGAATAGAGGGGAACTTGTTCAATTTGATAAAGAATACCTTAAAAAACTTATAACCAACATCATACTTGATCATGAGAAATTAAAAACTTTTCCAACAAGGCAAGGAATCCCTTCTCATTACTCTTTTCCAACATCCTACTGGAATTTCTAGCTAATGTAAAAGACAAGAACAGGAAATAAAAGATACGCAGGTTGAGAAAGGAAAAAAAAAACTGACCTTGTTCACAGGTGACATGATTGTCTATGTAGAAAATCCAAAAGAATAGACAACAATCCCTTATTTTACGGGGTGCTTGGGTGGCGCAGTCGTTAAGCGTCTGCCTTCGGCTCAGGGCGTGATCCCAGCATTCTCGGATCGAGTCCCACATCAGGCTCCTCCGCTGGGAGCCTGCTTCTTCCTCTCCCACTCCCCCTGCTTGTGT
>NW_023233268.1:0-940 GCF_002007445.2 Ailuropoda melanoleuca
CCTTATTGTCAGAAGTGTGATTCTCATTCTCTCAAGTGGACATCCGTAGCAAGAGAAGGAAAGTTCCATGACCCCTTGAAGCCTTTGGTCAACAGTGTGGCATACCATGGTCGTAATCTCTGGGCAACCATTTGGCTGAATGAATCCACTTGACTAATTCTAACCCAGATGCACTCTTTTATAGCTTAATGATTTGTTCTCCCAGGCACTCTGATAAAATAGAAACAGTTCTCCCAGAACCCAGTGCAACTAGTTTTATTCTTCATTTCTGTTTCTAATTAATTGTTGAGCAATTAGATTTTAACTTGATATGCGGCAAGCACTATGAAATTGCACCGTGACAAAGATTCCTAATAATGATCTTGCATCACCCCCAAAAGTAAGAGGCACTGGAGAAAGAGGGAAACACTTGGAGGGCAAATCCTTCTTAATTCATTCAATTACAAATGTAATATTTTGCACTGAAACAATGCCTATTATCTGAATCAGGTCTTTCAGCAAGTACCCTGGCGAATGGGATGGATACAGGAAGATGCAGAGGTTAAGTGAGGAACTGGAGGCTGACGTGATGGGAGGCCGTGGCAGAATTCAGCAGGGGATCCCTCTTGCTAACTATCATAGCCCAAAGCCAACAGTCACAATCTAAATTAAACACCCCTAACCCAAGAGAGTCACAGAGATGTCACAATCACACCAGAAAAATTACAACCAGGGCTTGCCTCAAAACTCTGAACACACATCAAAGGAAGAGGGTACACTGTTCTAACCCTCGATTTCCTCCACTGGAAATATGACGGTGGTGCCATTTCTAATTCAGTGTTACGCTGGGAAGGTTGCAAATTAATTACAATTATGCCTTCTTTGTGCCAAGTGATAATTTACTGCAATTAATTATCAAAAGATCTACTGCTGTCAATTATGATACTTGCTCTTGGGGGGG
>NW_023233269.1:0-1869 GCF_002007445.2 Ailuropoda melanoleuca
TGTGCTTCTAGCTTTTCTTGGTGTCTAGGTCCTAATCACTGCCACTCCATGGTCATTATTACAGCAGTGATGGTGTGTCCTGGTGCCATTCACTTGCCCCCAACAGGCCTCATCTACTCAGTATCAGATTCCAGAGAGGTCTGCTGATTCTGTAGTGTTTGCTCATACCTACAAAGCTCTCTTTGTCTCTTGCTCAATTAGCCAAGATCTTGAGTGATTAGCCCCACCTTACAGTTCCACTGAAGATCCCAGTTTCAATCCTTACAGCTCAGGTCTGTAGAAGTCAGCAAAATAACCACATGGAAACACACCGCTCCATCCACAGTAGGCAACACTTGAGCAAAATCCTCGATTATTTGTGGTGTTCTCCAGCATTAATTCAGCACTCATGGGCCAGTTCTGCGGTGATACAGCAACTCAACCATGCTTTTGTTTTCACTTGGCAAAAACACTTGAGGGCCAAGCAAATGCTGCTTTGCTCCAAAAACATCAACCACTAAGTCCCCTGGGTTCCTTTGAAGGCCTTGTGTAAGGGCCCACCCGGGATGCAGGATAGAGCCTGGGGAAGAAGAGAGGCTTTCACTGTGGTCAGTCCTGGGTTTTACTTCTGGCTCTATCACTTACTAACTACACAACTTTGGGCAAGTTACTTAATTTCTCTGAGCCTCCGTTTTATCTTCTGTAAGATGGGGATCCTAGCAATGCTTACCTCCGTTAAGGAGATATGATGCAATTATTCATTATGACAATGAAAATAAAGAACTTTGAAAGAAACGAGGCACATTTGCTTGGTCACCATGACCTTCCTTCAGGATTTCTTAATTCTGGCCACTCCCACATCTATTCTTTGGCTGTTTGTCCTACTTGGATGAGCAACAGGGCTGTGGATTCTGTTTCAGTCTTGGTGAGTGGCATCCATACCCCTCTGTCCTTTCCTTCCAGGATGATTGCTGCATGTCATTTCTGCCTTCTAAATCCTTATCCTGTGTGCTCAGCTCCTGAATAATAGGCCCCTGGCCGCATGCTAGGCCCTCATGGAATTCACCCAGCCCAGCCTTATGCTTTCCCTGAGTGATCCATTCTGCCCGATTTTGACCTATACTCCATAGACATCAGCTCTGTAATGACATTCCATGTCGTAAATTGAGGGGAATGTGCACGAGAGCAAGAAGGAAAACTGTAGATGACTGCACTGGCTTTCTAGTCCCTGGGTGAGCACTGTACCTCGGTGAGCAGCGGGGTCCTTCTCCTGTCAACTATAGGTGATCAGACATGTCTTACCTCCCTCTCCAGGTATATAATGGACCAGTAAATGTTCGACATTGTTGAAGTGTTCAGAGCTCTACAAGCATAGTAGGGTTTGTTCTCTGCAAATTCAAGGCGTGGCCAGAAGTCATAAAGCATGTGTGTGTCTGTGTCGGGGGGGGGTGTTGTATGAGCAGAAGCAGCACACTGACAATGAAACATGCTACAACACGCTTCACATGTGGCAGGTCAACCAGATGCACTGGGTGGAGGGGTAAAGAAAAGCACACAATGTTCTGTGTGTCCTTGGATCGAGCCCCGCATCGGGCTCCCTGCTCAGCGGGAAGCCTGCTTCTCCCTCCCCCCACGCCCCCTGCTTGTGTTCCCTCTCTCACTGTATTTTGCTGTCTCTCTCTGTCAAGTAAATAAAAAAAATCTTTTAAAAAATCACACATAGGGGCGCCTGGGTGGCACAGCAGTTAAGCGTCTGCCTTCGGCTCAGGGCGTGATTCCGGCGCTGTGGGATCGAGCCCCACATCAGGCTCCTCTGCTGTAAGCCTGCTTCTTCCTCTCCCACTCCCCCTGCTTGCGTTCCCTCTCTTGCTGGCTGTCTCTATCTCTGTC
>NW_023233270.1:0-940 GCF_002007445.2 Ailuropoda melanoleuca
CGGGCGCAGTGTCTCCATGGCGACGCGGCGGTGACGTCGCCGGCCGGGGGGCGTGGGCGTCCCGGCCCCGGAGTGCGATATTAACCCGGGAGGCGGCGGCGGGGAGGGGAGAGGCTCTGAGAGGCGAGGCCGGGTGAAGCGCCGAGGGCGGCCCGACGGGCGCGGGACGGGACGGGGCAACGCGGGCGCCGGGAGCTGCGGCCCGGAGTCGGGGCGCCTCGCCCCGGGCCCCCCAGCATGAAGACCCCGGCGGACACAGGTGGGGGCGGGGGCAGCACGTGTGGGGGAGACTTGTTGCCCCGGGAAACCAGGCGGAGAAACTTTGGGGGGGCTGGAGGGTTCCGGGGTAGCCCGAGTGATCCCCAGTTCCGGGGGACCCCCGAGCACTCGAGACCTGTTGCTTCTCGTGGCGCCAGCGAGGGGTGCTGCATAGGACCCCCAATTTCTGGGTCCGGGCGGAGTGGTGTGGGTGCTGCGAGTCCTGGTCCTCTCCCTGCTGGACCCCGAAAGCTGGATTCTCCCCCACTCCCGGGATCACGGGGGTGGCGGGGTCCCTCCCCGCGGCTCTGTCACGTTGCACTCTGGGGGCCGGGACGTGTGCGGGGCGTGTGTGGGGGGGCTGTCCACGGGGCCCGCTATTCCCGGTTCCGCGCTGCGTGGTCCGGCCCATGACCTTCAACGCGGCGCGTGCCCCGCACCGGCTTAGAGGGGGATCCGGGATGGCTTCTGGAAGGAGGGCGTGATTGGGGAGCTCAAGACTCGGGGTCCGGGCCGCGCCGCCCCTCCCCCGCCCGTCTCCGCCGGCTCCTCGCTCCCCCGCCCGCGCCGAGTCGCAAAGTTCCAAAGCGCAGCCCGAACGTTCGAAAAAGGAACTTTTTGTTTCCGACCTTAGAACGCGCGGCTTTAAGGTGGCTCCGGGGAGACCTAGGTACCCTCCTCC
>NW_023233271.1:0-940 GCF_002007445.2 Ailuropoda melanoleuca
CAAGTTGACATGGGGTATCAGAGTGGGCTCTAATCCATGATGACCAGTCCTTACAAAGAGGGGAAATTTAGACCCAGACATGCACATGGGGAGAAGGCCATGTGCAGATGAGGGCAGAGATCAGGTGATGGATCTATGAGCCTGAACACCAGATTGCCAGCAACTCACTGGAAGCTAAGAGACCAGCAGGAACAGACTCTCCTGCAGAAGGAACCACCCTGGAGACACTTTGGTCTTGGACTTCTGGTTTCCAGGACGGTCAGAGAATAAAGGTCTGTTGTTCAAGCCACATGGTGTGTGGCACTTTGTGACAGCAGCTCCAGGACACTAACATGGTCACCATAAATGTTGCCTCCTTAGAGGAGACCTCCCAGAATGTCATCGTAGGTGCCCACATTGTCCCCAGCTGTGGTGATTTCACCCTATTCCATCTTATCACTAGGGGCCATCCAAAGCTATTTTCTGGCTGGTAGTCTCCACTCTAGCCTGTAACCTCACGAAGTCAGGGGCTGTGTTGTGCTGACTGCTCTGTATCCCAGCCTAACACAGTGCCTGAGCAAGAGGAGGCATGGAATCCATGTCTAATGGATGGGCTGGTGAGTGAATGAATGAATGAATGAATGCACTTTGAAAAGCAACAGTATAACATTATGGTGTGTGACATGTGAGCATAGATACATTCCAAAGATCCTTGTCATCAATCACTATCTTTTTAGATCTGGGCAGGCCAACAGAAAAGAAAATGCTGCCAATAGTGGGAAAATGGATATTCAATCTGTAACTGAAATAGATTTTAGTTTGGAAAGATGTGAATATACTAAAATCAATTCTGGATTATTCCATCTAATCACACTTAGAAAAATGTTTCCATACAGAACTCTGGAGCTGTGGGATATTTCCTTTCCTTCTTGTAAGTTCACCGCATAAGGTGAGCTTGTCC
>NW_023233273.1:0-940 GCF_002007445.2 Ailuropoda melanoleuca
CTGCTTGTGTTCCCTCTCTCGCTGGCTGTCTCTATCTCTGTCAAATAAATAAGTAAAATCTTTAAAATAAAATAAAATTAGTTTTCAGTATATAAAATCCATATATCATACAAATATCTACATTTCTGGCTTCTCAAAAATGAAACAAAACAAAACAAAGCCAGAAGATCTGGCAATGCTAGACTCCAATTTTTGCAAGCAACAATCATTCCCTCACAGCACCAAACCCTGTTGTTTTTCCAACACAGACCAAATGATCTTCAAGCTTGAGCAGTATTTCCTTCCAGTAGCCAGGTTGCCTACTTTGTTCATTTATATTATCTGACTCATTCTGTAGTTTTTGAGTTTGTAACCTATCCCCCTCTAACCCCTGAACTAATATGTTATATTTTATTCACCTAATATGGCAGTATGAGGAGGCACCTTGCAGACCTCCAGTTCTAGGGAGCTTAACTGACCAAAAGCATTGGTTGCTACACTCTCAACCCACCACCACATTTTTCACCAAGGCCATACTTCTCACTGGCTGCTCCCTGAATACACATGGATCCTAAAATAGGCTCCAAGACTCTCTGATGATTTTGCTGAAACTTTTAAGATTGCAGGGCAGACAGGGATGCTTCCATCCAAACTTTCTTTAGTAAGGATCAGACTTGCCCTCCACCCCAGGTTTCTCCAGCTCCCTCACATTTTCTGTCACAGAGGCATCTTCTCTAATAAAATCCTTGACTAATTAAGCCCATCTTAATATTTACTTCTTGTTAGATCTAGTCTAATAGAAGTGGTAGCAGGAGTAATCTGAGAAAGTATGTAGTAAGATGTGGATTTGGGACTGGCTCACCACTACCCCAAAGATAAAGAAACTGTCATTCTGGTTGATAAATGAGGCACAGATAGTCCCTGGTATAAAGTGGTGGTGTAACTGCTGACAATTTTACCT
>NW_023233274.1:0-940 GCF_002007445.2 Ailuropoda melanoleuca
CAGGGAGGGGCTGGGGGCTGTGGGTCAGTACAGGCAAAGGAGTCGCTGTCCACCATCTAGGGCTCCCCTAGCCTCTGGGCGCCTCAGCCCACAGTGTGGGGGGATTTCCCCCCAAAGATGATTTCCATTTCCACCCCCAGTATTTTGTTTGGTGTGAAGCCTTGACATGGGGGAGGTGGGCAGTCAGAAGATTTGCATTCCTGATTTTTCTCTGTATTATTGTCAGGGCCAAAGCATGTGGCCGTCTCAGTCATGAGCAGGGAAGTGACGCAAAGCCTGCTCCCCGGGGGCTGGCGGTCAGGGCCAGGGCCACGCAGGGCAGCCTGAGCTCCTCCTGTGGTCCTCTCCCTCCGTCTCTCTGGGCCATCACTGTACTTCCATCTCCCTCCTCCCCAGACCTGCCCCCCTGCTGGTGTCCTGGCACTGGGGCTTGGCGGGACACCCTAATGCCCACAGGCTCCGCAGGTGGGGGAAGACCGGAGGCTTAGCGGATTCTTTGGAATCTGTCTTTGCCTGCAAATCTCCCCCCACCTCGCTGCCTTCTGCAAATCCTCCTTCCTGTCGCTCTAGGTCCCTAAGAGGGACTAGCATCCCGCTTCCCAGGTGACAGCTCACCCTCACCCCTGCCCCGGGCGGGTTGAGTCTTTTCCCGTGGGCCCGAGGGTGGCTTCCATCTCTCGCTAGAACGGAGCAGTCTCTCCGCTGCCTGGTGGCGGACGGATGCCACCGCGGTGACTGTGACTCTGTTGGACTCTAGATGCTACTGCTCCGAGTGTGTGGACACCCTGGTTGGCCCCGGAACCTCGGGGAAAGTTCAGGCCCTGAGTAACTGGGTGTGCTTCCTGTGCCTGCCCTTCCCCCGCAGCGGGCTCCTGCAGAGACGGAGGAAGTGGCGGGGCCGGCTGAAGGCCTTCTGTGACCGGGAGTCGGTGAGGGGCGG
>NW_023233275.1:0-940 GCF_002007445.2 Ailuropoda melanoleuca
CACAACGCCGGGATCACGCCCTGAGCCGAAGGCAGACGCTTAACCGCTGTGCCACCCAGGCGCCCCAGATTACCACTTCTCTAAATAACACTCTACATAAAATTTATCATGTATCAATTAATCCAATTCTTCCTTACAAATCCTTAAGGCTTTTTTATCAACTACCCAGAGAATCAAGTTGACTTTTAAATTGTTTTATGATATCTTAACATTTTAGCAAAATGGACACTGCTTTTTCTATAAATTTGTTCAAAAATATGTAAAACATTTCTCAAAAATGCCAAAGCAATCAATGCAAACTGGATATGGTGCAAAATTACAACTGAAAATTTTAAGCCATTGATAAAGTGACCTTGTTTTCTGTCGCTACACTTCCACTTCCTGCATATATTTTCTTTTGAATTAATTGGGAAATTTCAAGGTTGCTTTATGAAAGTTGATATGGTGAATAATAATATTGCTGTAGTACAATCCCTTTCATTTTGGTCCCCTCTACAACAATAGAACTCAAATCTGAAACTGTGTAAATGAAAAAAAGAATCCAAGAAAAGAGTATTTTAGTCTGGATATCTGTGTTGATCTTTCTCCACCAATCACTTGAAAAGGCAAACATCTATAAATACTTGGTCCTCTTTCCCTCAATGCAGATTAGTAGCAATCGAAGATAATAATTTAGGAACAGGATTGAGACATTACAGGGGAAAACCTATTTAAAAGAAACAAAAACTTTACTTTAAAAGTTGGAGGCTTTAATTTGTAATCTTACTATGAATTTTTTGCCATTTATTTTCATTTAAATATGTGAAGACTGTTTTAAGTTTGACATAAGAGCTCAAAAAACTACTCCAATATATGCATGTCTTCAAGTAACGTGTTTCATCTGATGATATATATGTCCTCATCCCACACCAGTTTTGTCCTCTTAGAAAAAAAAAAAAAA
>NW_023233276.1:0-940 GCF_002007445.2 Ailuropoda melanoleuca
CCCATAACGCCGGGATCACGCCCTGAGCCGAAGGCAGACGCTTAACTGCTGTGCCACCCAGGTGCCCCCAGCGCAGATATTCTGCGGGACACATCCATGCCGTTGTCCAAGCTGCATAAATCTTGCACTAGTTTTGTATCCGACGGTATGTAGCTGCTGACTCAAGCCCTTGTCCTTCACCATCACTCCCCTCCCTTGCCCTGGCTCCCGGGTCCCCCCACGCCCGGAGTTGGAAGGCTCTGCCAAAAATGTGGTCAAGTATCTTGAAGATCATCCCCGGCATTTTCCATGCTCACTTGCCTTTACATGCCACCTTAGTACATGTGAGTGAAGTCAAAGAAAATTTGGGGCCCTTTTCTGAGCATTAGTTCTACAAAGCTGAAAACCCCTATCCCACACCTGTTCACCATACTGACACTAGCTGGAAATACCGACAGCAGACTGGGATCTTTGCTCAGTTTTTGCAAGAGACAGCTCAGGACTTTGAAGTCAAAATGTTTTGTTATTGAAGGTGCCAAATTCACTGGCAGGTAGTCTCCCTGAGTTGTCCAGAAAATAAGAGATACTAAGAAAGAAAAAAGGCTCAGGAAATGATCTCAGACTTCCCAGCCGACTACACTTTCCTGTAATACAAACAGCAAGTCAGGCAAGTCTGAGGTTTGAGCAAGAAATTCCTGTCCTCGTTGGGGCAAAGAGCAGAGGAGTACAGCTTTCCATCATTAACCAGGGTAAACCACATGAAATGGGACAATCAGGCAACAAGCAAAAACAAGCTGGAACCCTCCGGCCTCTATGTATCTGGTCAGAAACAGTAAATACAGAAAATGAAAACAATACATTTCACTATTAGTTCTATCCCTTTCATAATTAACTGCAGAAGAATATAAGTAGTGATAAAGGTCTTCATCTTACCTAAGGCACCTCGTCTCTCCGTGCCTGG
>NW_023233277.1:0-168 GCF_002007445.2 Ailuropoda melanoleuca
TATGCACCCCAATGTTCATAGCTGCATTGTCCACAATAGCCAAATCATGGAAGGAGCCGAGATGCCCGTCAGCAGATTTCTGGATTAAGAAGCTGTGGTCCATATATACAATGGAATATTACTCAGCTACCAGAAAGAACGAATTCTCAACATTTGCTGCAACATGGA
>NW_023233277.1:384-4227 GCF_002007445.2 Ailuropoda melanoleuca
GGGGAATGGGATAGACTGGTGATGGGTAGAAAGGAAGGCACGTATTGCATGGTGCACAGGGTGTTATACGCAACTAATGAAGCCTCAAACTTTATATCGGAATCTGGGGATGTACTGTATGGTGATTAACATAATATAATAAAATAAAAAATAAAAATAAATAAAAATAAATAAAAAGCATAAACTAAAAAAAAAAAAAGTCCTTGAAGTCACAATGGCCTTATGGAAGGTGGAACACGAATGAAAGTGTTTTGGTACCATGAGCGAAACATGATGAGCACAGCACTGAGAAAGAAAATTTGGCCAAAACCACCTTCAAACCAAATGTTTGCTTCCTGGGTAAATGCTATTATAACTGCTGGTGGCAATGGAACGAAAAGGCCAAAAACATGTATGACAGAAACAGCACCGTACATGGACCGTCTTAGAACTGTCATCATCCTTCGTCAAGAGGGAAACATGAGGGAAAGTGGTTGCAGAAAAATGATGAGAGCACCACATACTGATCTCTGAGACACCACACAATCCAGGGAAATATCAACGAACATCATCTCTCATGAGTAAGGGAGCATGTATGAAAAAGTTCAGGTATTTTGAGGACTCAGCACCCTTCTTATTGGTAATAAACCATAGCGTCTTGGAAAACACCTCAAGCTTACAGGAGCCTTTTCAATAGGGACCCTAATTCCACATTGTGTGTATGGGCCTGTGAAAGTTCCAGCACATAGAACCAAGAAAGAAAGTGTGATGTAAAGCACTTGAAGTCACATTGGCCTTATGGAAGGTGGAACAGGAGTCAAGGTGTTTTGGTACCGTGAGTGAAAAACGACGAACAGAGCAATGAGAAAAACAATTTGGCCCAAACCCGCTTCCAATGAATGTTTGCTTCGTGCATATATCCTATCATAACTGCTGGTGGCAATGGAATGGATAGGCCAAAAACATTTCTTCAGAAACAGCAGCTTACAGGGACCATCTAAGCACAATCATCATACTTCCTGAATAGGGAAACCTGAGGGAAAGGGGTCACGGAATCCTGATGAGAGTGCCACAGAGTGGTCTCTGAGACACCACACAATCCAGACAATTATCAACAAACATCATCTCTCATGAGTAAGGGAGCATGTAAGAAAAGGTTCAGGAATTTCGAGGACTCAGTGCCCTTCTTCTTGGTAATAAACAAGAGCGTCAGGAAAACACCTAAAGGTACATCAGCTTTTTCAATGGGGACCCTAATTCCACATTGGGTGTATGGGCAGGGAAAGACTCAGCACTTAGAGCCAAGAAAAAATGTGTGAGTATAAAGCCCTTGAAGTCACTTCGGCCTTAGGGAAGTTGGAACAGGAATCAAGGTGCTTTGGTACCGTGAGTGAAACCCAATGACCACAGCACTGAGAAACAAAATTTCGCCAAAACCCGCTTCCAACAAAATGTTTGCTTCCTGGGTAAATCCTATCATAACTGCTGGTGGCAAAGGAATGAAAAGGCCAAAAATATGTCCGTCAGAAACAGCACCGTACAGGGACCGTCTTAGCACTTTCATCATTCTACATGAATAGGGAAACATGAGGGAAAGTGGTCAATGAAACCTGAGGAGAGTGCCACGTAGTGGTTTCTGAGACACCACCCAATCCAGGGAATATCAACGAACAACATCTCTCATGAATAAGGGAACATGAATGAAAAGGTCTAAGAATTTTGAGGACTCAGTGCACTTCTTTTTCGTAAAAAGCCAGAGCGTCCAGGAAAACACAGCCAGCTTACATCATCTTTTACAATGGGGACCCTAATTCCACATTGGTTGTATGGCCCTGGGAAAGATACAGCACTTAGAACCAAGAAACAAAGTGTGAGATAAAGCCCTTGAAGTCTCATCGGCCTTATGGAAGTTGGAACAGGAATCAAGGTGCTTTGGTACGGTGAGTGAAACCCGACAAACACAGCACTGAGAAACAAAATTTGACCAAAACTTGCCTCCAACGAAATGTTTGCTTCCTGGTTAAATCCTATCAAACTGGTGGTGGCAATGGAATGAAAATGCCTTAAACATGTCCGTCAGGAACAACACCATAAGTGGCCGTCTTAGCACTCTCATCATCCTTCGTGAATAGGGAAACATGAGGGAAAGTGGACGCGGAAGCCTGAAGGGAGTGCCACATAGTGGTCTCTGAGACACCACACAATTAAGGGATATATCAACGAACATCATCTCTCATGAGTAAGGGGGCATGAATGAAATGATCAGGATTTTTGAGGAATCAGCACACTTCTTTTTGGTAATAAACCAGAGCGTCCAAGAAAACACCTCCAGCTACATCAGCTTTTTCACTGGGGACCCTAATTCCACATTGGGTGTATGGGCCGGGGAAAGATTCAGCACTTAGAACCAAGATACAAAGTGTGAGGATAAAGCCCTTGAAGTCACATCGGCCTTATGGAAGGTGGAACAGGAATCAACTTGCTTTGGTACCGTGAGTGAAACACGATGAACACAGCCCTGGGAAACAAATTTGGCCAAAACCCGCTTCCAACGAAATGTTTGCCTCCTAGGTAAATCCTATCATAAATACTTTTGGCAAAGGAACGAAAAGGCCAAAAACATGTGCGTCAGAAACAGCACCGTACAAGGACCGACTTAGCACACTCATCAACCTTCGTGATAGGGCAACATGAGGGAAAGTGGTCCGGAAGCCTGACTAGAGTGCCACATAGTGGTCTCTGAGACTACACAATACAGGGAAATATCAACAAATATCATCTCTCATGAGTAAGGGAGCATGAAAAGGCTCAGGAATTTCGAGGTCTCAGTGCCCTTCTTTTTGTGTATAGACCAGAGCGTCCAGGAAAACACCTCCAGCCAACATCAGCATTTTCATTGGGGACCCAGATTCCACCTTGGGTGTATGGGCCTGGGAAGGATCCAGCACTTAGATTCAAGAAACAAAGTGTGAGAATAAAGCCCTTGAAGTCACATCGGCCTTATGGAAGGTGGAACAGGAATCAAGGTGTTTGGTACCGTGAGTAAAACCCGACGAACACAGCACTGAGAAACAATATTTGGCCTAAACCCGCTTCCAACGAAATGTTTGCTTACTGGGTAAATCCTATCATAACTGCTGGTGGCAATGGAACGAAAAGGCCAAAAACATGTCCAGAGAAACAGCACAGTACAGGGACCATTTTAGCACTATCATCTTCCTTCGTGAATAGGGAATCATGAGGGAAAGTTGACGCGGCAGCCTGACTAGAGTGCCACATAGTGGTCTCTGGGACAGCACACAGTCCAGCGAAATATCAATGAACATCATCTCTCATGAATAAGGGAGCTTGCATGAAAACGTTCAAGAAAAATCGAAGACTCAGCACCCTTCTTTTTGTAATAAACCAGAGCGTCCAGGAAAACTCCTCCAGCTAACATCAGGCTTTTCACTGGGACCCTGATCCACATTGGGTGTATGGGCCCGTGAAGGATGCAGCACTTAGAACCAAGAAACAAAGTGTGAGGATAATGTCCTAAGTCACATCGGCCTTTTGGAAGGTGGAACAGGAATCAAGGTGCATTGGTACCGTGAGTGAAACCCGACGAACACAGCACTGAGAAACACAAATTGTCCAAAAACAACTTCCAACGAAATGTTTGCTTCCTGAGTAAATCCTATATTAACTGCAGGTGGCAATGGAATGAAATGGCCAAAAATATGTCCGTCAGGGACATGCTGCAGGGCACGAGGCCGACACAGCCAGATCAGAGGGAGCTTTGGACCAGAAGTAGATGTGGGGAGGAGGTTAAGATGGCGGAGGAGTAGGGGACCCCTTTTTCAGCCGGTCCCCTGAGTTGAGCTG
>NW_023233278.1:0-940 GCF_002007445.2 Ailuropoda melanoleuca
GACAAGGCCACGTTGACCTTGGAACCAGGAGAAGGAAATGCCCTTTGCTTATCTAATATTCCCTACAGCTTTAAGCAAATCAGCCATTCTTCATGGTTGGTCTTAAACCTTCACCTAATGTTATCCTGATTTATATAGAAGTTCCAGCATTTCCCCTTGAGGAGACCGTACTTTGTGCTGTGTGAAGCGATCCATATCTATGCTGTTTCTAATCCATTTGTAAAACCATTTATAAGCTGATTGGGGAGGAAAGGTGGTCTATAAATGCCTGGTAATAATGATTGCGATGCTCATGAGTGATGAAAGATAAGTAGGCATCACAGCAGGGCAAATGCTGCCTACTCACAGATGCTTTTTCCTTTTCTTGGATGCTCTCTGACCAACTGATATTTAAAAAGGAGGACTCCCTCTAAAAAGCTTGATGTCTGGCTTGCTAGGGCTAATCAACAAAGGAAAACCACACCGATCTGAAAGGAATTAAAATTATGTATCTGTGAAATTTAATTGTTCGTTTTCAGTTAGTTTTTCTAATGGCCGTGGATGCGAGTTTGGAGGGCGTGTTGATTCCATCCTAAAAGCGACGTACAGGTCTGTTTAGATGTTCAGGGGGGAAAAAAAGCATTGTGGTCTTTGGTCTTCAGAGTACAATCATATTACAGACGTTTTTAAAGGATTTTGCTTCATTTCTGAAACATCACTTGTCTCTGCTACTCGCTTTGCTTCCCTGTGGAGCCGTGGGTCAAGGCCAGACTAAAGTGCAGACGTGGAAAACAGCTAGGAGTGCAACGTGGCGGGCTTTGGTGATCTCTGGTAATATGCCAACCGTTCATTCTGTCCTTCCTTCTTTCTGGTACAATCTTTAGAGTCCATCTACAGACTTATTGTCTTCCTTCAAATATAAGCCCACTCTCTTTGCTGGCTAGAGGCCTTGCAAAGAGGA
>NW_023233279.1:0-940 GCF_002007445.2 Ailuropoda melanoleuca
CAGAGAGAGACAGCCAGTGAGAGAGAGAACACAAGCAGGGGGAATGGGAGAGGAAGAAGCAGGCTCCCAGCAGAGCAGAGAGCCTGATGCGGGGCTCGATCCCACGCCCTGAGCCGAAGGCAGACACTTAACCACTGAGCCACCCAGGTACCCCTCCCAGTGTCTCTTTAAACGGATTTACCAGGCCCTTTGGACATGGGCTCTTCTTCCCTCTCAAGAATATCTCTCCCACTCTCCCCTCCCTAGTGCCTGACACAGTGCTCTGCACAAGGTGGCTAAACAAGGACAGTGTGTTGAATGAATAAGTAAATGAATGAGTCAACAAAGAATGAGGTGATTACATATTCTAGAGCTTTTCTTGAACTATAGAATTCAAGGGATGGTCTTCTTGTTGCAGAAAAAAGTTTATTTGTTAAAAATACATATATTTGACTGCTTTCAGAGAAAGGATCTAATTGGGAAATACCATAGTGTTTAAATTTTGTTTTTTAAGGTAATTTAACCCCATGGGAATTGTCTATCTTGTCATTTACATGTCTGGTGTATTTTCTGGAGGACAAACTTCTATAATTTATAGCAAAGGGTTAGCTTTAAGTGGAACTCAGTTACATTAACATATGTGTATATGCATTAGATGTGTAAGAATAGTAAGAGTGAGAGAGAGAAGTGCCTAGTTTCCCCAAGTGTTTGCATGAAAAACTTTCAATTCTTCAAAACAGTAGAAAAGAAATATGCTGAAAAAATGAAATTCTTTGAGCACAAGTTAAATCTTTATCTCGGAACTGCTTACATGGAGATGATTTTCCAGGGGAGGGAGACAGACAGTAAATGTGATATTTAAGTAAATTATGTACTTGGTTAGAAGAAACTGAATGTTATGAGGAAAGAAAAAAAAATAGAGCCGGTGAGAGGAATCTGGAGTCTGGCGGGAGAGGGAAGA
>NW_023233280.1:0-200 GCF_002007445.2 Ailuropoda melanoleuca
CCAATATCCATAAGTAAAGTTTTATCTGAACACAGCCACATTGGGATGCCTGGGTGGCTCAGTCAGTGAAGGGTCTGACTTCAGCTCAGGTCGTGATCCCAGCATCCTGGGATCGAGTCCCATGTCGGGCTCCCTGCCCAGCGGGGAGCCTGCTTCTCCCTCTCCCTCTGCCCCTCCCCCTGCTTGGGCTTTCTTCCTCT
>NW_023233280.1:279-2216 GCF_002007445.2 Ailuropoda melanoleuca
ATTTATACACTTTTTAATTCTGTGGTTAGTGCGTTTTGCATCCTGACGATAAAGTCTTTGTCAGGATCCTAAGATTTCACCGATGGTAACTATTAGGATGGAGGCTGGCAAACCGTGGCTCTCAGGATGGATCCGGCCTGCCACCTGTGCTTGGGTGGCTGATGACCTAAGCATGGTTTTGCATTTTTAAATGGCTGGAGGGGAATCAGAAACAGACTGATACATTACATGTGAAAAATGTATGAAATCCAGACTCCAATATCCATAAGTAAAGTTTTATCTGAACACAGCCACATTGGGATGCCTGGGTGGCTCAGTCAGTGAAGGGTCTGACTTCAGCTCAGGTCGTGATCCCAGCATCCTGGGATCGAGTCCCATGTCGGGCTCCCTGCCCAGCGGGGAGCCTGCTTCTCCCTCTCCCTCTGCCCCTCCCCCTGCTTGGGCTTTCTTCCTCTCAAATAACTAAATAAAAGATTAAAAAGAAAAAACCTCTGGGGGCGCCTCGGTGGCGCAGTCATTAAGCGTCTGCCTTTGGCTCAGGGCGTGATCCCCCTGCTTGTGTTCCCTCTCTCGCTGGCTATCTCTCTCTGTCAAATAAATAAAATCTTAAGGAAAAAAACCCTCTGTTCTAGAAGCTTCTATGGCTCTGGGTTTTGTGTTTGGAGTGAGACAGAGATTAAGTTTCATTCAAACAGATTTCTTTAAGTGACTATTTGAACTGTGTGCCTGATTGGGAGACACAAGGATGCTGCCCATGTTTCTGGATGGTGGCGGAAAGCCTCCTGCCAACTCCCTGCTGGAAACAGACAGTGCAGCCCCTTCCAGGGCCTGTGTCTGGGTGGAGGACTGGAGGAGAGTGTCGCATCCTGGCCTCTTTGGGGCAGAAGGCACTGACTTTAGAATTGGCCTGTGTTTTGGTTCTTGTGGGTTTCCCTGGATTACACAAACCACATCAAGTCTGGGACTTTTGTATTAAAATTGCAGACCTCTATGCATCATTGCCCACTGTTCCTCCCCGAAGGCCAACCTTCCTCTCCGGAGAGGGATCGCAGCCAGCACTCCCACTACCTGTCAGGGAGAACAGGCCCCACGGCAGCCCGGGCCCCGGGCACTCATCAGTCCGCTTGACACTTTGGCCGTGGTGTCAGCCACGTGGCCCCTGATCACGCAGCCACTCAGGAGTGAAGTGGGAGCCTTGCAAACGCAGCTAATTAGTGTGCACCTGTTTACAGCCAGTTGGCATTGTCTGGCTCGGAGAATGGGGTTCAGAAAGTCATCCCTCCTCACAGCCAAGCAGAAAGAGCTGCCTGTGTTTTCAAAGTTCTGTAGCTCTCAGGAGCCGCCTTACCTCAAAGTGCTTGTTAGGCATGGCGATCTGAGATGAAATTTAACTCCAGCGTTTGGGGAAGGGCTTTAAGGCGGATTTATTAACTGACTTTATTTGTGCTGCCTCTCCTGCATCCCGCGCTCTGTCTCCTTCTTGTTATCTTTTATGTGAGGCCAGGACGGATGGTTCGGCTGCCTTTGTGAATCCCGTCTTGGACAGAAGCCTCGCACACGTGCCTGCACATGCAGCTCCCCCCGCACTGCAGAGATCACAATCACAGCATTATAATAACACTGCCTCCGTGTCCCGTGTCCCATCTACTGTTGCAAAGGGCTTCCCAAGCTATTCTGTCATCGCCTTCCTTCTATGCCTGGAGAGACTGGGGCTTGAAGACATTTGTGACTGTTCCTGACACTGACTACCTGTATCCCCCCCCCGCTCTGGGTTTGGTCCAGACACAGCCCTTGGCTGGGCCGGAGTGGGACAGGATGGCCTCCACCACTGTCAAGATCCCCATGTTCCCGATGGGGACGAGGCACGGAAAGCCTCAGAAAACTTCCCTGGGTTGCTGGGCTAGTGAGGGGCAGAGCTGGACTCCGCAGCCAGGCAA
>NW_023233281.1:0-7613 GCF_002007445.2 Ailuropoda melanoleuca
CCTCACTGTAGGCATGGCTTGATCCAGCTCCTAGGTTTTGCTCTGTGCGTTGGCTTCCTTTTCTTCTGCTGAAGACAAGCTTTCCTTTGATTTCTGCTCCCTGATCCACTGAGGCAGGGCCCTTTCTCCTTCTGTTCAGCTCGAAGGTTGCTGTGTCACTGCAGGCAGAGAGCCGACCTGAGGCCGTGCACTGCTGAACGAGGCACGGGGAAAGCCAGCTATGTGCTGGACTCGGCCTGGAGCAAACCTGTAATTTAAAACCCACAACTGTTTATGATTATAAAAGCAGTATATATGCATTTTTAGAAAATACAGAAACTCAGCATAGTTATATAGAAGATTAGAAAGCCCATTGTTAAACCAACACCCAGAGATCACCTCCAATCCCTTTTGAGAGCTGTTCTGTGAGTGGTACCCTATCTCACTGATAACACTGTAACATACGTCATCCTTGGTACAGTTTCAGAACTTGGTTTTATGTGGTTTACATGTGGACGTTTTCAGAGTTGTTTTTTCTAATTTCCCTGGTTAACATCGTCTGTTCATTCACCAATCAAATGTTTGCTGGTTGCCCTTGGAGAGCCCGTGGTAAGGATAGAATGAGTAATGAAGTCTTCTGTCCCGGATTTCATGTTCTAGAAAAGGGGGATACATGGCAGACAAGGGGTGAACCTATGTGCCGCTAATACAAGACCTTCTCTGGGAACACAGACCACACCACCTCACGGGAAAGCGAGGCGGGCAGTCCCTACAGACACGGAGCCTGGAGCCGGAGCTCGGCAACGAGGCGCACTGCAGCTCGAATGCCGACAGAGCTGGCTCGGGGCATGGGAGCCCCATCAGCAAGGGATCTAAGGTACAAACATGCACGAGGATGCAGTGTCTTGGAACAGATGGCCCACTGCCTCCTTCCCCAGCCTTGGAGTCTGGACTTGAAGAATAGCTCTTACAGAAAACTTTTATTCAGGAAATTCCCAGTAAGTTTACTTGTTCCCATTATTCCCCGCCAAAGATTCAGCCCCTTCAAGTTACAAAGATTGTGACTGCCCTAATAACTCCTGCGAAAGCACTCCGAGCAGGTGCTGGCACGCGTCTGTCTGCTTTACTCTCCGAGCTGGGTGGGGCAGCCAGTTTCTAGGATCCTGTGTGTGGGCAGGTCGCCCTGAGCAACTCAGTCCACTGGGTTTCTGGGAGCAGCTGAAGTCCCCTCCCTCGCGGTCAGCGCTAGTGACGGACCGAGCGCTTCCCGAAGCATGCGACCTGGTGTTTCTCGGCGCGTGCCCTCGAGCCAGTTCTGGCTCTGGCACTTAGGGGCTGCATGTGTGAGTCATTGCACGACGCTGGTGAGGCTGCCTCACGTCTCACTTCCTCTTCTGCAGAACGGAGCTAGTGAAAGCAAGGGCCTCGCATGCTTGTATGATTGCTCGCACAGGAGAGCCGTGCCTGCGACAGGCGACGTTAGCTATCACATTTTGTTACTCCCGGTGCATAGTGAGGCTATGTCACAGTTCATCCGGTCTCTTAGGAATGTCCTTCGTAAAAAATAAAGTGATAGATTGTAGTCTGGTGGAGTAAGCTCTAATCAATGTCACTTGACCTACGGAAGGGCAGCCACATATTCATCTAATTATCTAATTACCCCACAAACTATGTCACGCGCCACCCTGTCATTTCTAAACTGCACGGAATATATTGGTTTTAGGTTCCCTTTACTCACGGAGTATCTGCATGCTTGAAGCCTGTTAGAGATCTCTTGCTGGCAGACTCTGGGAGCTGCCACTTTTCACGTCTTCCGAGACTCCACACACCACTTGCTTTTAGCACCCAGACAGCAGAGTTGATGGGCTGCGTTTCCAGATGAAGACCTATTTTGTGAATGATGCTTCCCCGTGGCTAGCTTTGGGCTTTGTAATTCTGCACATGTCATTTTGATGGTCCTCCTAAAACTCTGCTCTGTCCTATGAAGAGTACTCGGGAAATGTGAACCAGGCATGGGGGTGAAGAGCAGCAGTCAGCCTGCAGCCTTGGCGCCCTCCCCAGCCACCTGCTCAAGGCCCTTTCGAAACGGCCCACTCATTTTAATTATGGCCCGAAGAAGAAATCATCTTGAAAAGCAATATTTGTACGAACAGCTGAAGCAAATCAACATGTTCTATAATCCAATAGAATTCCTGAGGTTCCCTACAAGTTCCTGGGACATGATGATGGTTCTTGTATTTATGGCTTTCTTGTTAATGAACCTCACGTTGACTATTGGCTGTTCATTGGGAGAACGGTGTCTTTCTAGTGTTGGGGAAGGCACACAGTGGGCATGGGGCAGGTGCTGTCCCCAGGGACTCTGGGACCTAACGGGGTGTGGATGGAGATGTTTATGGAACAGGTTGGGCAGGACACGGACAACACCCAGAAGGAATTCCTTACGAGCAGCAAAATCTGCTCCGTGTCGTGGAAGCTCAGATGAGTCTCCTTAGTCTATTAACAAATACTTTATTTTTTTTAAAAAAGCTGACCATAATAATTTAGAAGGAAGATTCTTTCAAGCAAGCTATATTATAAGGAAGCATATTTAATTTTAGATAAACTAATACCCACATTAGATACATAATGTCCACATTAGGAAATCACAATCATTTAAAAAAATTCCTATTAATAGTGAAGAAATTCATGGAAAGAAACTTTAAAAAGTCTCTTTAGGTATTTATGAGGTCCAGAAGAAATTCCTATTCTTCAGGGGGAAATGTTACATAAATTATATTTAAAACTTGCTCTTATTGAAACATTTTCTAACTAGAGTCAAGAAGAAAGCCTGCCACTGTCACCCCATCTCCCCCCTGACGCGTCCCCATATGCTAGGACTCCGTCCACGCTCTGACATAGCAGCCCCCAAAGTGGCGTGTGGGGCAGCGCCTGCTGTGACCACTCGGGAAAGAAAGCCTTAACCAGGCCACAATCACAGAGGGGGTGTCAGTTACTGCCAATGACCAGGACCAGCAACCTCCAGAATCCTCCACGGGCCTCTTCGTGGAATTCTGATTCTAGAACCAACCACAAAATAGGGGAGAAACCCTGACTTCCCATCCAGAGAAATGCGACACAAAGCGTCTTAGCAGAGTTGCTGATGTCTCAGGACTGTTAACACCCGATGGGCTGACTCCTCCCCACCTGTTTTAAGGTGAAATCACAGTAATGGTCATTCTGGGGGGAGGGATGATAGAGCCGTTACTGTTGAGTTTCTTTGACACCATTTGAAAAAGGAAACAACTCCTCTGCCTAATATCCTTGTTTCTCCTGTGGAATCGGATCCATTTGTTCTGCAAGGTGGTGGTGAGCCTCGCACGAGGCCAGACGCTTGCAGGCTGGGGACCGTAGCTTCCCCGGTGGAGGGACTGCTGGGGTTGGCCTCCCAGCTCCCAACTCAGCGTCACCGTGCCTGACTGGAGAGCGGCAGGCTCTTGCATCCCTGACAATGTGTGCATGGCATCACCTTGGCTGGCTGGACAGGCACAGGGACTCCTGATTTGGTTGCTGGGCGTAGGGCTGGTCGTGTGGCTGAGCTGGGAGGGGCTGTCTCGGCTCCATTGCAGGGAGGCTGGCGTGACCGGCTCTAATCCCAGCCGGGGCGCACGGGGCGCCTGGTGAAGAGGTGTCAGTGGGATGGAGTCACACCACCTCTGCTGGAAATCTCCTGCAAAAGGACACAATTTCATAACGTTCATGTGTGTTGGCAAGTAAAAGTGGGATCGTCATAAGAATCCCAGAGGCATGATTTTCGAGATGATTGAGTGTGCTCTGGTTGGCTGCGATGAGAACCCCATCTGTCTCTTGGAGGCCACTGGACTGCTCCAGTGATCAGACCACCCGCTTCTTTGGATTATGTTGGTTTCTTTGTGGAGCTGCGGCTCCTGCTTAATCGTACCTACGACAAAACACACACTGACCAGCCTGGCTCCGTAGGACTTTTAAAACACGGAGTTCCAAACTGAAGCTTTAAGAATGTGTCCTATCCTACGCCTTTTCTTTCAGTCTGTGATGATTGACATGAAGACAACTCTTGGGTTTTTATTCATTCTAATGAGCCAAGCCAGCAAAAGAGCCAGGAAGTTCTGGGATCCTTTCTCAGGCCACAGAAAGAAATAAAACACTAGGTTAGTCCTCTGGGGTCTACGGTCTTGTGTGGCGTACAGAAGTGTTAAAGAATGAGCCTAGTAACAGCCAGTTCTCTGATTTTCTGACATTAAGGTTCACACACGTGTATGCACGCACACACACACGCACACACATATATACTTACCCTTTGACCCTCTTCACCCATTTCTCCCACCCCTGACTCTGACAACCTGTTCTCTGTATCTATGAATTTTTGAGTAAGTTACGTTAGTACGTCTTAGCTTTATCAGTACTTTCCCTCGAATGACCTCGCCGACTGAGAAAGCACCGCTGCGTCCTTGGGACGATGCCATGAGCTTTGCTGTATACGCTGCTCCCAGCGTTCCAGAGTGTCGCCGCCTTCCCTCGCTGTGCGCCAGCGTTCACGGCCGCCTCACTGAGCACGGTGGCTCGGGACAGTTCGGATGGCATCGCAGCGGGGCTGGGCCACAGCTGAGTAAACGCAGAGCGCCTTTGTCCTGCTGTCCTCCTCCACGACCCACACACCCCGCAGGCCAGGCTTCAGCTCACTCAGCATTTCCTAACCCGGCATTTCCATGCGTCTGGACACTGCCTTGCATACAGGGAATGTGCCATGGAGGTTACCGTTACATTTCTGGAAAAGAGAGGACAGAGGACGGGGGAGGGAGAATTGAATGTTTTGAATGTCCAACTCAAAGACACTGCTAAAATAAGGGGAAAGCGTTTTTGGTAACACGGCAGCAGGAAGCACGGGGCAAGCAGGTATATACGCTCAATCTTGAGCATTTATAAGGGTCAGGGAACCGTCATCAGTAGAATAGGCAGAAATCAGGAGATGTTGGGGGAAGCTGATTAAGAATCATTCGTCTCATTTGAGAGGCTAACACATCCCACCTAATAATGATAAAACTAAGCTGTATTTGGTGTTTTTCTTGCCTGTATTCTCTTCTTTAGAAAGCTAGAACACAGTCTGACTCTCCCCTCATGTTCATGGTTAGACTGCTAAGACCCGTTTCAGGCTGGGGAGTCTCAGAAGGTTTTGCCTAATTAGGTTTGGCAAAACCTAATTNTTTATGTTGCAAATTTTATATCCCTGTTTGTGGTTCTTCCTTCCCCTTTTTTTTTTTTTTTTTTTTTTTTTGCTTTGGCCCTTCTTTTGCTGCACATGGGCTATTTGGAGAATTGCTTCTCTGAGGTTTTTCAAAGACACAATTCCAAGAATGAGCAAACAGATTTTGGAGTTGAGCCTCCGAGACCAACTCCAGAGAAGTGTTCTCAGCTCCTTCCTCCAAATATTCGCTTTTGAAACCGACTGGAAAAGACTGTAGGGAAAGTGTCACATATTAATAAAATTAATAAGGTTAATTATGCTTTCTCACTGAACGTTCTTTACATATACACCCCATTAGGTTGAAACTAGGAATTTGTTGATATGTGACTGCTTTTTTACCCACAAAACAAGCAATTTTGTTTGGATCAACCCAGTGTTTTTAAAGCCCATTGCCTGAGTTGGGTTCTCCTTCATGGGCCTCATAAACAGGGCAGGAACAAGGAGAGGGCACTTCTAAAAAAATCCCTAAGGTGTTCTGTATATCTTATTCAGCAAACTGTCCTGCAGTGAAGGGTCACACTCCCCTTTCCCACCCGCTATGAGTCCCCTAATCTGGCAGTGGTGGGGAGTGTGGTAAACCCCATGACACACAATAACACCACTGAAAAATGCACACTCAAACACCCTATCTCTCTCCCACAAACAGGAACAAGAAGAGTGTGCTGACACCATATGGAAACATCTGATTTTCCAGCAAAGGAAAAGGCTCCTGACGGACCAGTGAGGAAGGCCAGTTCTCCTGCAGTAATCCTGTTTTTCTAACACCCACCTGGCAAGTGAATTATGGACAAACCCCCCTCCCCGGGGAGTGAACAGTGTGGATGCAGACACATCAGGAGCTGTTGACGCAAGGACAGAAGACTAATAGAAACTCGAATCACAAATAGGAGTCTTAAAAATAAAACCAAGTTCCATGGGGTGGGCTCCACAGGAAACGGAGTTAAAACCCGGTTCTGAAGTTTAGAGGCAGCCTTCCTTGGACTTGTTCGCCCTGGGACGCAGTGATGGGCCAGATGGGATGAAAAGTAAAGTGATGAACACTAGCCCAGAAAGAAAGGGCCTGCTGGGGATTGTCAGCCGGTCGGGGTAGCTCAGAGCTGCGAAGGAACTGGAGAGAACCGGGGAGGCCGTGGGAGGCCATACCTGCAGGGAAGCATCGGTGCACCGACCTGGAGAAGCAGCCACGGAGACCCTGGCACTGGGCTAGCCAACGCGCACGTGCGTGCTCTCCAGAAGTTCAGCTGAGAGTGCACACAGGACCGACACACTCCTCGCGGGAGAGGGGAGCCCTGTGTGAGCCAGAGGAACTGTGCACACAAAAGTGAAATTTGATCTCGGGCCAGGAAGAGTCCGTGCAGCCAGAGCCCCAAAGGAACAGTCGACCTTGAGCAGCCTGAGTCAGGGCGCGGTCATGGTGGGCTGCTGAGCGGGGGTCGGGCTGCGGCGGCGGCCAGAGCAAGCATTCCCATGGAGAACCCCGTGCCCCCCTGCGCCCTCTACCCCAGGGACAACCATGGCCGCGGGGCCGAGGCCGGGGGCGCCTTTGCGCAGGGAGCGTGCGACCAGGCCGGGGGCCGGGGCGGCGCTCCCGCGGCTCCGGGAGAGGGCAGCCTGCAGCCGCCGGACGCGCAGACACCCTGCAGTCTCAGCGCGTCGCTGTGCTTCAGCTCCGGGGACGACTCCCCGCCGCAGTCTCGCGCCTCCGCCGCGGAGGGCGCAGCGTCCTCCCCGCCCTCGCGTCGCAGCGGCCCGCTGGTGGTGGAGCGGCAGTGGGAGGTCGGCAGCGTGGGCACCGCGTCCCCCGAGGAGCCCGGGGATCCCGAGCAGCGCGCGTCCCCCGAGGATTCTGTGTCCCCGAAAGAGCCCGCGTCCGCCGAGGAGCCCGGCGACCCAGCGCAGCGCGCGTCCCCGGAAGAGCCCGTGTCGCCCGGGGAGCCTGTGTCCACCGAGGAGCCCACGTCCCTGGAAGAGCTCGTGTCCCCCGAGGAGCCCGTGTCCATCGAGGAGCCCACGTCCCTGGAAGAGCTCGTGTCTCCCGAGGAGCCCCTATCCCCCGAGGAGCCCGGGGATCCCGCTCCAGTGCCCCCTGGCGTCGGGCCCGCGCACGGGGAGCCCGACCTGGTGATCGAGGTGTCGGGCCGCCGGCTGCGGGCGCACAAGGCGGTGCTGGCGGCTCGCAGCGACTACTTCCGCGCGCGCGCGTCCCGGGACGTGCTGCGGGTGCAGGGCGTGGGCTGGGCGGCGCTGCGGCTGCTGCTGGCCTACGCGTACAGCGGGCGCATGGCGGGCGTGCGACCCGACAACGTGGCCGAGGTGGTGGCCGGCGCGCGCCGCCTGCAGCTGCCGTGCGCTGCAGCGCGCCACCGATGCCGTG